>NW_018218641.1:154346-154799 GCF_001263595.1 Phalaenopsis equestris
GAGACAGATGTAACAGGATGAGAGATATATATATATATATATATATATATATATATATATATATATATCCTCTTCCCGGCTCGGCTCTGCTAGTGTTTGGCCTGACTGTGAACCCTAACAACTGTTACGGTTTCGCTGCTTCTTCTCCAGCGTCTTCGCGCCTGACATATGTTTCGCGCCTGTTGTCGGCCGTTTTTATGTTCAACTTCACTTTCGTAGTTTGAAAAGGTGATGATTTTGGGATTTTGAAAATAATTTAAATATAAATATAACTTTTTTAAAGAAGTAACATTTTAATTTTTAAAATAAGTGAGACCAAACGAGTCTCACATTTTTAAATAGTTTAGATGATTTAATACAATAATACAAGCAATACATTTATCCCGAAGAATAAATATATCACTTGTAATAGGGATTTAATCATCTAGACTAAACAATTTGTGACATCCGTTT
>NW_018218641.1:159235-159712 GCF_001263595.1 Phalaenopsis equestris
ATAAAGCCCCAAAAATGTAATTTCAGCATTCCAACACATCCTTCCAACATGCATTTCAACTAGGGGCAGCAAGAGGAAATAGATAAAGCCCCAAAAATGTAATTTCAGCATTCATGATATATGAAATAATATAAAATAGGATAGGATAGAAGAATACCTCTTCTCCTTTTTGTAACTTAAAGCAAAAGAGGAGTAAAGCTTCCTTTCCAACAGAGAAAACAGCGAAGAGATTATCTTAATCGAATGGGTAATAGAGGTAGAAAAGCATCCAAATCTCCCTCCTCGCACCAAAATTTTGGCCACCACTCCTCCAAGCTTTTTCCAAGAGAAGACAAAGCCTTCGCAGTGCCTCAAATACACACACAGAATGAAGGAACGAGACACAAAAATGGCAGCACCTCCCCCGCTCAAAACAAAATTCGGCTAACCCTAGAACTCCCCGAAATGGGGTTTTTATAGCAGGAGAGGGAGGAGGAA
>NW_018218641.1:160125-178899 GCF_001263595.1 Phalaenopsis equestris
TCGGAGGTCAACCGGAAAAGTTCGCATTTTCACCCGTCCTTTGGGCTTAATTGAAGTCTGATTTCGCGCAATTTCGTGAACTTCGTGTATTTGATGTGTGTATGTGACGAAAAAGGTCGTGACAATGTTTTCCTAAGGCTTGAAGTCCTATTTAGAACATTTTCTTTGAATTTTCGCAAAATAGCCCATAACCGCTCGTTCATAAGACGCTGATCTTGTGCCAAAGATGCTAGACATCAAAGGAAAATAGGAATTGGCTGGAATTTCTAGAAAGGTGAGTCTCAATTCTAGTTTTCTAAGATAGTCCATAGGAATTTCTAGAGCTAGAATCTAGGCTCTAAGGAGGAGAAGACAAGACCTCACAAAAATGAGGTCAACACCTGTCTGCGGCGCTGCCTTCCCGTCTCGCGAGCTTTCCCGGCTCGGCTCTGCGGTGCAGCTCGTCTTCTCGCGATTCTTCGGGTCTCGCGAGTTCTGTCGCTTCCCGTCTCGCGAATTCTGCAACTTCCCGTTTTGCGGCTTGTCTTCTCGCGATTCTTCTCGTCTTGTGGCTCTTTCCCCTCTCGCGAGCGGCTCGGGAGTACTCGGCTTTGCTGCTCCCACATGTTCTTAGCTTCGATCGACGTCATTTTTTCCGTGTTTTCTTCTTAACGCCACACATGGCTTCAAACAGATCATATGCAGGTGTCCACGCCTTAGCCACACATAAATCGTGCTCTTTCCCCCTCCGTTTGAGTGGGAGGACATCAAGAAACTTGGTAGGAAGAATGAGAAGTCTGACATCTTTTTTTACAGAAACTGAAGGTATTCAACTGGCTTTCTCCTGTCGTTTGAATTTGGTTGGGAAATTTTTGTATGGTCATCATAAATTGAAGTTTATTCGCAAGGAATTCGAATTTATGCATCTTGTTGGGAGTGGAAAATTGTACTATTAGATGAGAGACATTCTTATTCAAATTAATAATGAAAAAAATTACACGCTTATTTGCTAGAAGGATAATCTAGATTGATAACAGAGCAATAAAGATTCTAAAATATTCCGTGGATTTTGACCCACAGACAGAACTCTCAATCATTTCGGTTTGGATTCGCCTTTCTGATCTAAAATTTCATTATTTTTCTCAAAAAGTGTTGTATTTTATTATCTCAGCTTATGGTAAGCCACTCAAGACGGACATTCCTACTTTTAATCTTTCCACCCATCTGAAGCCAGAGTACTTGTTGAAAGTGATATTACTTCTTCCGCTTGTGAGGAAATTTGGTTAGGCACACAGCATCATGGATATTGGCAGAAGGTAGAGATTGAGTCTTTTTCTTTGTATTGTTCGAATTATTGTATGTTCGGCCACTCCAGTTCTCAATGTCAACATCTACATCCTCACCTCAGACCAAAAAAACAAAGCATTCTGCTAGGGCAGTGTATCTAATTTCTCCTGATCAGCTCCAAGTTGACACTATCAATCAACAAAATGATACACCTAATGACATCACTATTCCTGCAGGCAATATATCAACCATTCAGTCTCCATATATTGTTGTAGCTCCTTCGACTTTGGAACCTCCTATCTTGTAGACGAGGGATATTCTTCAGACTCCGCCTGCCCTTCAACCTATCACTGATATTACAGGCGAAAATACCTCTGCTACTTCAGTACCGTCTCATCAGGTCCAGAAAGATGTCAATGCTACTCAAACTCAGGGGATCATGATGTGCAACATCCTACACCTGTCCGGTCACCTTTGGATCAATCCATTGATCAGATGAGTCAATTCTCGGATGAGGAATGACAGATCTACACATCCAGAAGGAAGAAGAAGAATGGAGACATACATGAACTCAGAAATCTGATGGATAATTCTTTGGTTACTTCGGGTAATGGTACGCACATTACCAATTTGTTAGCTGACTCCCTTTCGAGAACTAAAGGCAGAGGAAGAACTAAAGTGGGACGTCCCTAGCACCTTTGCACCTGTTGGTGGATTTTTTGTTTTTTTATCTTTATGTATTTTTGTTTGTTTGAGTTTTTGTTGTTGTATTGTGTGAGTTGGGCATTCTTTTAGGTCATCTCATACAACCTATCTGTACCTTTTCTTCTTTAATATATTAGCCCTTAGGCTTTATATATATATATTGAGAAAGCCCAAATGCTAATATATTAAAAGGAAATAAGGATACATAAAGATTGTGTGGAAGGGCCTAAGCATGGCACCCTTCCCCCACAATAACCATCACATATGAAATGTTCCAAAAAAGAGAAAATATAGAAAAATACAAGAGACCTAAATAAAAAAACAAAAAAATGCTAAAAAAACGTAGTATCATGTAGCTAGAAAGCGACCCAATTTTCCTTTGCCTCTACCTCTAATTCTAGGAAAGAAGCCAGAATAAATTGGTAAGATGAGTGTCATTACCAGTAGTGACACTCATCTTATTACCAGTAGTTCTAGGAAAGAAGCCAGAATAAATTGGTAAGATGAGTGTCATTACCAGTAGTGACACTCATCTTATTACCAGTAGTTCTAGGAAAGAAGCCAGAATAAATTGGTAAGATGAGTGTCATTACCAGTAGTGACCAAAGTATCATCCAATAAGTTTCCAAGCTCGAGTTAGCCTCCAGTCTTCTTCTTTCTACTGGAATAGACTTGTCATTCTTCATCCGAAGATTGGCTCATCTGATCAGTAGATTGGTCTAAAGTGTGTCGGACATGTGTAGGATATTGAATATTAGAAGTAATCGTTTATTGTACCAGCTGATCTTTGATTGGATCAAAGAAGCACTCTCGTGTGTCTTAGCATGTAAGTGAGTCTTCTTCAATAACAGTGAGTGGTATAAGCACTTTTGGATCTGTACCTGTAGTATAATGCTCTTCATCAAGAACTGCAATGTTGGGTGAAGGATCGGTTTGCACCTTCTCAGCAGGGATGGTAGGTGACTGATCTTTAGTGAAATCCAAAAGCTGTCCTGTGGTAGCTTTCTCTCCAGATGAAACAGATATGTCCAGAGTAGTGGGATTAGATCCATTCTTATTCACTTGATCTTTAGATTTCAAATTAAGACGAAACTTATGACATTTATTAAGTGTATGCCCAAACATCTTACAATGAGAACAGTAAGGCGGTCTATTCTCCATGAAGATTTGTTGTCAATATTCATTATGAGTTGTGTCCAACCAGACTTCAGTAACATCAAGTAAAGTAATATCTCTTTCCATAAGTATTCTAACCACAGAAGGTCTGGTTATGTTGAAAGTCAGTAGATCTAGCTTCCCCTAGTATGACCCCAATAGAGTAAAGAACCTGATGATGTAAAAAGTGCAGCTTGAGACCTGATAGACTGAACCATACCGGTACAGTAGGAGGTTCATGATTAGGGTCAAAATCAGGAGATCACTTGAGTAGCTTTATTGTATTGATTTACCAGCAAGTTGAGATATTTTTTGGAGAAAATCTGAGTGTAGTCTTCAGCCACGGTTAATTGAATCAATACATGTCTTCCATCCATGTGCCCCACTTTTCATTTTCCTGCTAATTTGAGATCATCAAAATTTTTCCTGATAACTTTCATAGGTGGGTGCCTCACTAAAATTTTCCAATAAGAGCAAATTTGAATTTGTCAGCCAGGGTTAAAATTTCTAACTCTAATAAAAAGAGTGTTGTTCTCCTACTTTTTCTGCTTGCATTCTTAATAAATGAGCAGTCACCTGTACCATAACGATATTCCTTATAACTTGAGGGGAAGACAACCGCCGTTTCTATTTGAGGATCACCCACCACGTGGGTAAAAGAGGTTTTGTCAGGTTCAACTGAAGAAGAAGGAAGCTCCATCATAGCTTAGAAGCCCTGCCAAGTCGATCGGAGGGCAGGTCAGGAACCGAAGAGACCAAAACTCGGTGCAGTCGAGCTGTCGAGCTGAGCCGAGAGTAGGAAGACGAAAGGAGGAAGATTGCGAAGATTGCGATTTCGGTTGTTTTTGTCATCTCTGCTAGGGTTTGGAATGGTGATTTTGGTCATCTATGATTCAGTCGAGTATGATTTAGAAGCAATCAAAGGAAAATGGCTCGCACTCATCAGTTCTCAGCCTCGTATGTTTTGTCTGTTCGCTTGTCTCGACATTGGGCTCTTCGCGTCCTCTTCGCTTTTGTCGGTTCGTGTTTTTAGCGTCGACGCTGACGTTCTACGATCGTGTCTTAACGTCTTCTACCGGCTCTGCGCTCCCTTCTTCGCATCTGACGACTCGTTTCAACGTCGAGCGTCTGTGAGCTTGCCATTTATGACTCTATCGCTTACCGCACATACAGCACATCATTGCAGGTGATGGATGAGCTCCCTCCTTTGTTTGAACTGGCAAAGTCTGTTTCACCCACGTGGTGGGTAATAATCTGGTGGAGTCGGCTATTATCTTCCCCTCAAGTTATAAGGAATGTAATGGTGATTGTCCTTTTGTTAAGAAGACAAGTAGGAAATGTGGGAAAACAACACTCTTTTTCTCTGATTTAGAAATTTCAACCTAGACTGAGAAATTTAAATTCGCCCTTTTTGAAAAAATTCAGTGGGGACACCCACCTATGGATGTAATCAAAAAGATTTTTAATGATCTCAAACTTATAGGCAAGTGGAAAGTGGGTCTCTTTGATGTGAGACATGTGTTGATTCAGTTAACCATGGCTGAAAACTACGTTCGGATTTTCTCTAAAAAATATCTTAACATTGCAGGAAAGTCAATGAAGTTACTCAAGTGGACTCCTGATTTTGAATCAAACCTTGAACCTCCCACTGTACTGGTATGGTCTAGTTTACCTAGTTTCAAGTTGTAATTCTTTAATCATCATGTTTTTTACTCAATCGGGGTCATATTTGGGGATCCTATGAATCTTGATCTACCTATATTCAATCTATCCAGGTCTTCTGTTGTCAGAATACTTGCGTTACCAGGTCTTCAAGACTCTCCCACGGCACAACACATAGTGGATATTGGCAACAAATTATCATGGAACATAGACCTTTTATTGTACCCACTGTAAGATGTTTGGGCATACCCTAGACAAATGTTACAGGCTTCATCCTAACTTGATATCTACAGCTCAAGCGAATAAGGATGGTTTTAGCGCCACTGTTTTAGACACATCGGCCCCACCTATGGAGGAAATTACCAAAAGACATGATTTGGTGTTTGATTTAATTGCCTTTAGGGACCCCCTAACAATATTGGTTTTGCTTTTGAGATTGATGTGTCGTCGGATATCTCTGCTGAGCAACCTACACCTTCAAACATTATTGAAAACAATACTTAAGGATCTTTATCTATAGAGGAAAATGTTCGGACCGATAATCTAGAGAGTCTTGCAGATCCTCATCCCCAGGAAGTATTAGGTGCAGAGGTGACAATTCATATTTTACATTTACTACAACCTAATGTAGTTACAATGGTTAGCAATCCTTCTACTGCAGTTCTACCACCTCATCTAAATGTGCAAGTCGTTACTGTTAGTCAGGCGCAAGGGATTCGGCAAATTATGCATGCTCGACAATCTGTTGACCAACATATTAATCAGATAAGACAATCCTCAAACGAGGAATGACAGGTTTACACATCCAGGAGGAAGAAGAAGAATGGTGACCTGCTTGAGCTCAGAATCTAATGGATGATACATTGATTACTTCTGGCAATGACATGCAACTCACCAATTTGTTATCTGGCTCCCTTCATAGAATTAGAGGCAGAGGCAAGACTAAATTGAGTCGTCCCTAAGCATGTTTTGGTGGGTTTGACTTTTTTGGTATTACATGTATCTTTATTTTTGTGTGGTACCGTGTGGGTAGGGTACCGTTCTAGGCCCACTCATACAACTTTTTTTGTATCCTTTAATTTTTTAATATATTGCCCTTGACCTTTTTTTAAAAAAATCTATATATGCACCTCGGGCGAAAAGTTGGTTGGCAGCTCAATCGTAAGTCCCATCTGGCCCGAGTTCGATTGTCGTTGAAAATAAACACACACCCATAGAGAACGACATTTTAAAATACCACCCTTTTGAATATATATATATATATATATCGTCCTCGTTCTCGCTTTGCTAGGGTACGCCTATGGCAAACCCTGATTTTTCTGCTTCACTGCATCCTCATTGATCAAGCATTGTTTCTTCTTACATCATTTTCGTCTTCGTTGCCAGTTTTCGTCGTCGCTTCGCAGCAGCTCCTTTTCTTCGTTTCAATTCAGCGGCTCTCTCGAGAAGTCGTCGGACTCGGGGGGTCGTCCCAGTTGCCTCTCGTTGTTCTACAACTTTTGAAGGACGTCTGGACGCGAGCTTCTGCGGCTCGTCGTCGTCCCGAGAAGTTGGGCTTAGGAGCGTCTCTTAGCTACCGCTAGCTGGCTCTTTTCATTTGCAGTTAACAGTGGGGCTTTTCTCCATCCCGCTCCTTGCTCGCTGTTCTGGTGTTGTAATTTGCTCTTTGTTTTCTACACTATTCTTAAAGCCACACCTCCATTTATTGGGGATGGCTTCAGACAGATTGTATGTTGTTGCCCTTGAGGGTGCCCGAGCCACAGGTACACCTAAATCGTGTTCTTTTCTTCATTCGTTTTAGTGGGCGGAGGACATCAAAAAATCTGGTATGATGAATAAGAAGTCTGTCATCTTTTTTACAGAAGCTGAATGTACTCAACTTGTTTTCTTCTGTCGTTTGAATTTGGTCGGGAAATTTCTGGTTGACTATCCCAAAAAGGAGTTGATTAGTAAGGAATTTGAGTTTATGCATCTTATTGGAGATTGGAAAATTGGACTTTTAGATGGAAGACACATCTTTATTCAACTTAATAATGAAGAGGATTACACCCGCATATTTGTTAGAAAAATTATCTTGATTGATAACAGGGCAATGAAGTTTCTGAAATGGTCTGTGAATTTTGACCCATTGACGGAATCGTCAATCATTCCGGTTTGGAGTCGTCTCCCTGGTCTGAAATTTCATTATTTTACTCAAAAAGTGTTGTACTATATTGCCTCACCTTATGGTAAGCCACTCAAAACGGACATTCCTACCTTTAATTTTCCTTGCCCAGCTAAAGTCAGAGTACTTGTTGAAAGAGACATCAGTTCATCCGCTTCTGAGCAAATTTTCTTAGGCACACAGTACCATGGATATTGGCAAAAAATAGTGATTGAGCATTTTCTTTCTTATTGTTCAAATTGTCGTATGTTCGACCACTCCAGTTCTCAATCCCATCATCTACACCCCCAACTCAGACCAAAAAAGCAAAGTGCTCCGCCAGAGGCAGAGAATCCATCTCTTCTTGATCAACTCCAAGTTATTGACATTATTGATCATCAAAAGGGTACCCATGAAGACATTACTATTCTCTAAGGCAATATATCAATCATTCAGTCTCCACAGAATTTTGTAGCTCCCCCGTCTTTGAAACCTTCTATCGTGGGGGCGAGGGAGATTCTTCAGACTCCACCTGCCCAGAACCTATCACTAATGTTACGGGTTGCAATACTTCTACTGCTTCACTACCGCCTCATCAGGTTGAGCAAAATGTTAATGTTACTCAGGCTCATGGGGATCATGATGTGCAACAGTCTAACCTATCTGGCTATCTTTAGAATACTCCATTGATCAAATTAGTCAATCATCGGATGAGGAATGACAGGTCTACACATCCAGGAGAAAAAAGAAGAATGGAGATCTACTTGAGCTTAGGAATCTGATAGACAATACTTTGGTTACTTCGGTTAATGGTACGCACCTTACCAATCTGTTAGTCGGCTCTCTTCGGAGAACTAGAGGCAGATGGAGGACTAAAGTGGGATGTCCCTAGCACTATTGCGTCCGTTGGTGGCTTTTTGGTTTTTTATCGTTTTGTATCTTTACGTTATTTGGAGTTGTGTGTGTTGTATTGTGTGAGTAGGTTTTCTTTCAGGCCATCTCATACAACCTATCTATATTTTTTCCTCTTTAATATATTAGCCCTTAGACTTTTTTCATAAATATATATATTGCTCGATCTCCTTTCGTTTTCGTCTGTTTCGCGCTTCATCATCCTCACGGCTCGTCTTCTGCGGGAGTGCGTCTGTGCGGTAGACTGAAGGGTCTACTCCGACGGCGTCGCGCGTATTTGCGGGATCACGTCTAGCAGCGCCGTTTGTTTCGTGATTCGGCGGCATCATGCGCGTCTCTGCGGGATCAAGTCCGCGAGTTCGTAGCGTCTATTTTCGCGGCGCATTGTTTTGCGGCATTTTCCACGTATGCGGGCTGAAGGATCTACGCTTATTTTGATTGCACTTCCTTCTTCTTTCGTTGATCCAGGCAAAGCTTCATTCGCCCACATGGTAAGTCAATGAAGTTACTCAAGTGATCTCCTGATTTTGACTCAGATCATGAGTCTCCTACTGTTCTGGTATGGATTTGTTTACCTGGTTTTAAGTTATTTTTCTTTAATCATCAGGTTCTCTACTCTATTTGAGTCATACTTGAGGATCTTATGAAGCTAGATCTGCCCACCTTTAACCTAATCAGGCCTTCTATGACCAGAATACTTGTGGAAAAGGATATTACCTTACCTGATATTACTGAAGTATGGGACTCACAATGAATACTGGCAACAAATTGTCATGGAACATAAACATTTTTATTGCACCCACTGTAATATGTTTAGGCATACACTTGATAAATGTCACAGGCTTCATCCAAAATTGAAAACTAAAGCTCAAGTAAACAAGGAAGAGTCTATCCCCATTGCTATAGACACATCTGCTCAACCTGTGGAGGAAGTTTCCACAAAAAAGGATTTGATGTCTGATTTGCATGCGGATCCCCCGCTTGCCAATATTGCTTATGTTTCTGCGACTAATGTGATGTCTGATGGCTCTGCTAGGCAACCTACATCTTCAAACCTTATTGATAACATTACTGAAGGATCATTACCTACAAAAGATAGTGTTTAGATTGGTACTCAGGTGAGCCTTGCAACTTCTCATCTTCAAAAACATCTAGAGCAAAGGCGACAACTCATACTTCACATACACTGGAACCTATTGTGTTTACAACGGTTGGTAATCTCTCTGCTATGGCTCTACCACCTCATTCAAATGATCAATCTTCAGATGAGGAATGACAGGTTTACACATCTAGGAGGAAGAAGAAGAATGAAGACTTACTTGAGCTCAGGAATCTAATGGATGATACTTAATTACTTCGGGTAATGGTACACTCCTCACCAATTTGTTAGTTGGCTCACTTCCGAGAACCAGAGACAGAGGAAAGACTAAATTAGGGCGTCCCTAATTATATGTATCTTTTCTATTTTGGAATTTTGTGTGTGTTGTACCGTATGAGTTGAGTGCCTTCTTTTGGGCTCACTCATACAACATGTATTTTTTTCTTTTTAATATATATATATATATAAGAAATTTTCTTTTCCTTTTGATTTTTCTCTTCTTTTTATAGAAAATTACTCTATCTTGTTATGCTCTTTGGTGATTTTGAATACCAACTCTTTCTTTGGCCAAATTCTCAATTATATCCTATCGCAAAATATTGAGGTTCAATGGATATTAACTAATAGCTAAATTATTTGGAGTGATTAGTTATTAAATTCTATAATATTAATAGCTTAATTTTATCTGCTTTCAACTCTAATCTAAATGTTTAGAAATCTTTTTATTATCGAGAATTTAGTTTTAGTTAGTGTTCAGTCATTAGGGAGTTACTGACAATTTTCAATACATGTTATCCCCATTGACTTTTTCATTAAATAGCTATAAACCTTAATTAAATTTATCATTTTAATTATAATTTTAAAATTCAGATATCTACAAATATCTACTTTTACTTTATGCCATAATTTTTACAATTATCCATCCCTCAAACTCTTACACCAGATGTGAATAACAATTGGAAAGAAAAGAAACTTAGCAGGATAGAACAAAAAGATAAACACATAATAATTAAGAAATGTGAGCATGAAATAGACATAATAAGAGTATAAGTAAATACAGGTCTAATCACATGTTCATTACATAACATGTAGTAACAAGAGAAGAATCTAAAGAAAAGATAGGATCATTTATTACCGAGCTCAGTGTCTATCGCAGTTAAATCATGCAATTAGTCATGTTTTTCAGAGAGTAATATGTCAAACACAACATACTCTCAATCATTCAATAATAACAAATCAAGCGAACGAAAGATAAGTTTCGGTTGTCTTCCAAAAATTATTTAGTTTAATATCCTCAGTCTGATCGAAGAGCACGTGTAACACATACATCATTAAATAAAACAAACATGTAATCACAACATCAAATCAAAACTAAAAGCACACACACACTCACTCAAAGTCATCAATTTAAATCAATCATAAAGCAAATTCAACCCAATCAAATTAGTTAATGCTTGGACTGCCTCCAAAGTAGCACTTAGTTTTATTTCCTCGGTTGACCACATTCAAATCTAACCTAGGTTTTTCCTCCATGGTCAAATTTTCGTTTTAACAGACCTCAATCAATCACCCAATGTTTTAGATGCCATTGAGACTTCTAAATAATTCAGAGCTGTGATCCAAAATTCTTACTTCTTTCTAATATTAAATTCTTATTTTCTAAATTTTCTTTAAAATCTTGATGGGGGGCTCCCCAAGGGTTGAACCGCTTGGGCCACTTAGACTAGTTCAGCCAAGGGATCACTTAGGCTAGTCGGCTCCTTTTTTAGCGACTAGGGTTGCTGCCCAAGGGAATGGACCTTCCCTCTTGGCTATATATATATATTAAAGAGAAAATGATACTGATAGGTTGTATGAGTGTCCCCAAAAGTAGGCACCCAACCCACTCGGTACTACATACACAAAAAACTCAAAAAAGAGGGTACATATAAAATCAAAAAAAAAACAAACCACTAGGCGCAGAAGTAGTTAAGGACGACCCAATTTGGTCCTGCCTCTGCCTCTAGTTCTCGGAAGAGAGCCAGCTAACAAATTGGTGAGGTGCGTACCATTACCCGAAGTAACCAAAATATCATCCATTAGATTCCTTAGCTCAAGTAGATATCTATTCTTCTTCTTCCTCTTGGAAATGTAAACTTGTCATTCCTCATCCGAAGATTGATCATTCGAATGAGGTGGTGAAGTTGTATCAGAAGGATTGTCAACCGTTGTACTCACAATAGTTTCTAGTATATGTGAAGTATGAGTTGTCGCCTCTGCACCGGATATGGGGAGCAGATGGGGAGCTGCAAGGTTGTCCTGATTATTAGTCCGAACACAATCCTTTGTAGGTAAGGATCCTTCATAATTGTTTTCAAGAGGGTTTGAAGGTGTAGGTTGCCCAGCAGAGTGATCCAACACCACATTAATCACAGAAACTTAACACAATATTGTCAAGAGGGGGGTCCACAAGAGCAATTAGATCAGTCACCAAATTCTGTCTTGTGGTTGTGTTCTCCCCAGGTGGAGCAGATATGTCCAGAGCAGTGGGGTTAGACCCCTCCTTATTCACTTGAACTTAAGGTTTCAAATTAGGAAGTAGCTTATGGTATTTATCAAGGGTATGCTCAAACATCTTAAAATGGTTACAATAAGGAGGTCTGTGTTCCATGATGATTTGTTTTCAATATCCATTTTGAGTTGTGCCCAACCAAACTTCAGTAATATCAGGTAAAATAATATCTATTTCCACAAGTATTATGACCGCAGAAGTTCTGGTTAGATTGAAAGTGGGTAGATCTAGCTTCATATGGTCCCCAAGTTGACCTCAATAGAGTAGAGAACCTAATGATTAAAAAGTGCAGCTTGAGACCAGGTAGATTAAATCATACCGGTACAGTGGGAGTTTCATGATTTGGGTCAAAGTCAGGACCACTTGAATAGCTTCATTGACTTGCCTACAATATTAAGATATTTTTTTTTAGAAAATCAGGTGTAGTCTTTAGCCACGGTTAATTTAATCAACACATGTCGCCCATCCATGAATCTCGCTTTCCACTTGCGTACTAGTTTGAGATCAACACTCTTTCTGATAGCTTTCATTGGTGGGTGCACTGAAATTTTCCAATAAAAGCGAACTTGAATTTCTTAGTCAGGATTGAAATTTTTAAGTCAGAAAAAAAGAGTGTTGCTTTCCTCGCTTTTCTACTTGTCTTCTTAACAAAAGGGCAATCACTTGTATCATCCCGACGATTCTTATAAC
This sequence comes from Phalaenopsis equestris, assembly GCF_001263595.1. Taxonomy (NCBI): domain Eukaryota; kingdom Viridiplantae; phylum Streptophyta; class Magnoliopsida; order Asparagales; family Orchidaceae; genus Phalaenopsis; species Phalaenopsis equestris. Next base: position 172,309 of record NW_018218641.1, read on the forward strand.
TTGAGGGGAAGACAACCGCCGACTCCACCTGAGGATTACCCACCACGTGGGCAAAGAAGACTTTGCCAAGTTCAGGAGGTAGCGCCATCAGAGCAGGTACCTACTAGCCCGATATAATCAGAAATCAAAACAGGGAGAGGTGAAATAAGTGTCAGCGCCTCCTACTGCAAAGTCCCGAAAACTCGGAAGCAGTGAGAGGTGAACGTGCGAAATGCAGTTTTCGAACGACGCACACGCTAATATGTGAAGTTGTCGGCATCAAAATTGAAATAACGTGAATCGACGACGACGGAGAAGCCAGCGAAAGACGAAACAATCGAAACAGGAGAAGTCAGATGCGTGAAATTGTTCGTCATCTAGCACGACTAAGCCAAATGAGTGAAAAAATGAAGGAATTAGCACAAAGTTTAGCCATCGGGTGAAACCCTATCAGAGCAGCCCGTCGACACCGACTGTCTTTCATCTACTGCGGTTCTAATATCTAATCAGATCGAGGATCACATGAGTCAGTCTTCTCATGAAGAATGACAGGTTTACACTTCTCGACTAAAGAAGGTTGGGGGCACACTTCAACTTGGAAACTTAATGGATGATACTTTGGTTACTTCTGACAATGGCACGACATTTCAAATTTCAAAATTTGTTATCAAAATTTGTTATCTGGCTTCGCTCCTAAAACTAGAAGAAAAGGCAGGACCAAAGTGGCTCGTCCCTAATTACTTGTTTTTTGCAAATTTTTATTTTTTGAGTGTATTTGTATCTTTTAGGTGGGGTATCACTGTACTTGGTATCATATGGGTATGGTGTCTCTATTGGGCCCTCTCATGCAACATTTATGTATCTTCTCTATTTCAATAAAATTAGCCCTTGGGCTCACACTGAGAAAGTAGCATGCGTGGGTCCTGTACCCACGGAGAGAGTTGAAAACGTGGAACTCATTGCCACACAAACGGAATCTGTGGCTCAGATTCCTACTGTTTTACCGGAACAATTTGAGGCTCAGGATCCCCCACAAGCAACTACTCATCCATCTACTCCATTGGTTACTCCTCCACTGTCGGACCCATCTTCTATGGCTGTCATGGCTTTAGAATTTGAATGGACAATTCAAAAATATAGCAGGAGAAGAGGTAGAAGGAAATCAGAACTCCCAATTATGACACATACAAACTATATTGATGTCACACATCATTCGGAAGGTGAGCACTTGCATCTTCCTCCTAGGTTTGCTAGAAGGGGAGGTGTCATGGGCCAAAATGTTTAACATTTTGGTTTGGAACATTAGAAGAGTGGCGGACCCACACTCCTTTAATCGTCTAAAACATTTATGTAGGGTCCATAAGCCAGACATTTTTGTTCTTTTGGAGCCATTTGTTACGGTTCATAAAGAGGATTTCCTTAAGAAATTCAAGGGATACATGCATTACAGTAATCAAAACAATAAAATTTAGCTCTTTTGGTAGAAAGACATTACTCTTAACATTATTGATGATAACCTACAATATGTTCTTTTTCATTATCAGTTGGAGAATTTTTATGGTTGTGCTACCTTCATTTATATCAGCTCTCTTTTAAAAAACAAACTTCTCCTTTGGCAACAACTTACTCATACGGGTGCCACTATTTCTAAAAATTGGTTCGTTTGAGGGATCTAAATATGATTATGTTGTCTTCGGAGAGAAGGGGTGGTGCTAAGGTTGATACAAGCCTTATCAGCCGTTTCTGTGAACATATTGAGAATGCGGGCTTTTATGATTTAGGCTTTTCGGGTTCTCCTTATATTTGGCGGAGGGGTTTTCCCATGCAGAAACTGGATAGATTTCTGGGAAACTCATCTTTTCTGGGTTACTACAGCATTATTCTTGTCAAACATTTTAATCATGCTGCATCGGACCACAATCCTATTTTGCTTACTTTGGCTTTTCATTCTAAACCTGTTTGTTATCATTTTAAATTTCTCAATGTATGGACTTCTCATCCTACTTTTATTGACTTGATTAAGCAGGCTTGGGTCTCGAGATAGAGTGGTAACCCTTGGATCATTTTGTGGCAATTACGTAAGAATGTTGCTTCTTACTTAAAAAGGTGGAACATAGATACTTTTGGTAAAGTTCATTCTAGGGACTCAAAGGCCCAACAGGAGGTTGATACCTTAGAGGCACAGGTGATAGACACTCCTGATCTGGTGGCCAAGTTAGCTAATGCTTATCATACTCTTTTGGAGGAAATCACTGTTGAGGAAGATTTCCTCAGACATAAAGCTTGTGACACTAATTTCAAAAACGACGATAGAAACATTAAATATTTTCATGCTACTATCAAACATCGTCGTAATATAAATACCATTATTAAGATTGTTACTGATGAGGGTTTTGTTCTCACTGATGCAGATCAAATTGGTTTCAATGATGCTGATTATTTTTCTTCTCTTTATGGTGAGACTCTTCCGGTCATTGATATATTATCGAAATTGTTTGAGGATCAGAGGGACACGGTTTCCTCCCTCTCTTTCTCCGACCCTCCTACCGAGTTGGAGATTTTCAATGCCCTTAAAGATATTAGTTCTCAAAAGGCTCATGTCCCCGATGGCTTCACTTCTGTTTTTTATATTTCCTGCTGGAGCATCATAAAGAAAGAGGTGGTTCTCGCGATTGAAAAGGTAAGTTTTTTTCAGGGTAAAGACCCTGGAAAGTATTTTTCTGCCGCTCTGATTGTTCTTATCCCTAAATCTAACGATAAAACTCATTGGAAGGACTTTCGGCCCATCTCGCTCACTTCTGTGATATCTAAAATTATCTGGAAACTGATTGTAGCTCGTCTTCAACCACACCTTCCTTCTCTCATCTCCCCCCACCAGTCGGCCTTTATTAAAGGACGTGATATTTCTGACAATATTCTCTTAGCTCAAGAAATTTTGCAGAATCTTAATAAAAAATGCAGGAGTGACAATCTTGTTATCAAATTAGATATCAAGAAGGCTTTTGACACCATTAATTGGGATTTCATCATCAATGTTTTGAAGGCTAGAGGTTTCACTACCAGCTTTTGCACCTTGATAAAAAGATAGTTGGCTAACAACTATTATTCCTTGTTGGTAAATGGCAATTCTTATGGATTTTTCACTGCTTCTCGTGGCATCAAACAGGGGGACCCTCTCTCCCATATTATTTTCATTTTAGCTTTCGATTATTTATCCAGAATGCTCAACAATTTTCTAGTTGTTACACCCTCACACACAGTTTTCTCATAAGGTCAAGATGATGGTTTTACATCTTGCTTATGCTGATGATGTGATTATTTTTGTCAATGCCTCTAAGCTTGCTCTAAAACAATTGATGGGGCTCTTAAAGGATTTCCAGAATTGTTCTGGACTCCTCTTTAATTGTGACAAGTGTCAGATGTTTTTTGGCAAGCACGTTAAGCCCCAACTTATTCATTGGGGAGTTGTCTTTACTGGCTTTCATCATGTCTCTCTTTCTCTCAAATATCTTGGGGTAAATTTGATTAGGGGAAGGAGGAAACAAATACATATGAATGATGTAATTGATAAAATCAAGAGTAAAATCAACGATTGGAGAAATGTTTTCCTTTCTACTGGGGGCAGGATTTCCTTGCTTTCTAGTGTTCTTCAGAGTATTTCACTATATGCTTTGCAGGTGTTTAACCCAAAAAAAAAGTTATTTATATGATGGAGAGGCTTTTTAATAAATTCCTATGGGTGGCAAATGGGGCGAAGAAAATTTGGGGTTTGTGGCATAAAGTTTGTAAGCCTAAGAAGGCTGGAGGGTTTGGTTTTAAGGCTTTGAAGCATACAGTGGAAGTAAACCTTTGCAAACTTTGGTTTAAATTCAGACTGGGCTCATTGTCGGCCGTTTTATTGTCCAACCTTCGTGATTTGAAAAAGAGTGATGATTTTGTACTTTTAAAAATAATTTAAATATAAATATAACCTTTTTTGATTTTTTTAAATGTAACATTTGCTAAGGATTTCATGTTTTAGGATATAGGAGACGGAAATATCTTTTTCTGGAATGATAATTGGGGGTATCTCATCTCTCTGAATACTTTCACCCTCTACATTCTAACTTCTTATTGGTTTCTGATTTCTTTTCTCAAGATGGTTGGGATTTCTCCAAATTATGTTCTATTGTGGGAGAGCAAAATGCAAAGCATATAATTACTATTTCTATCACCCCTTCACGCAAGGATCTCTCCGTGTGAAAAAGGAACAATTCTCAATCTTGCAAACTTATATATGTTATATATGACACTTAACATTCACACCGGGATTGGTTTTAGGGAAAATGGATTTGGCACAAATTCTTAACTCCATCTGTATCTTTTTTTCCTTTGGCGATATCTCTCTTCTTTACTATCTATTGATGACATTCTTAAGTTGAAAGGCCTTAAAATGTCCTCGAGATGTTCTATGTGTAAAGTTGCAGAGGAAGATACAAGGCACATATTTTTTGAATGTGTTTTCTCTTTAAATGTCTGGAATATACTGAGCATACATTTTGGTATTTCATGGTTGCATAGGGGCATTTTAAGCAACTATTTGTGGCAATGGAAGGATTTTGATGATAAGGGTGGGGGGTTTCCCCTTCCTTTATTGGTCCTTTGGTTTATTTGGACCTCGAGAAACAGCTTTAAATACAACTCTTCTCCCCCACTGCTTCTATGACTGTCTCTTATGTGATGGCTTATTACACTAAGGTCCTAAGGGCTGATGTTTTTACTTTAAGACCCCCCGGCTGATTAGGTGGGCTCCCCTTTCATTGGGTTATGTTAAAGTTAATGTGGATGGTTGTTGGAATCTTGTCTATGCTGCGGCTGGGGGCATGTTTAGAACTTATGAGGGTAGGTGTCTCTTTTATTTCACCTCTCCCGTTGCCGCTGACAATCCTTTAGCCATGAAATGCTGGGGGGTTTTCTGGCATTAATGGTGGCTAGTGTTTTCAATTTTTATAAAATTGAGGGGGGAACCGATTCTAAAATGGTCTATGATATATATTCTTTTGGGTATCTCACCTCTCCACTGGGATATAATTTGCACTTGTAAACGTATTTTAGCCTTAATGGCGGAAAGACAATTAGATGTAAATTGGAAATTCAATCATAGAGAGGGCAACTCCCCTACTGATTTGTAAGCCAAACACACAGGGGAGGGCTGTTACGTTGGCATTCATCCTCCTACTCCTCTCAGACGTCTCCTAAATGGGGATAATTTGAATCTGCCATATGTTCGTTTTTAGATTCTTATGCTTCTTGGTTTTACCATTGAGGGACTGTTTTTTGTATTTCTCTTGCGGGTCTCCTAGTTTGCTTGACAGGTTTCTTTGGTTTTGCAGCAAGCCTGGTTGTGTCTTCCTGCTTATGGTTTCTGCTTTGTTTCTGTTCTCACGGCTTCCGCTGACTGCTACTGTTTTTTGCTCTCTTTGGTCGTCTACGCTCCAGAGTCTCAAAGGTCTTTTGTTTGCTCGTGGGAGTGCTTTTGGAGAATTATTACTCGATTGAAGACATTTTTTGTACATCCTTTTTCTCTTTACATGTTTAGTAATACAGAAGCACAGATTTACTTATTTTTGGGTTTTTGTTCTTTTGTTTTGGGTATACCTGTATTTTTGGATATTTCTTTTAGTGTGCGTTGTATTGTGGGGAGAAGAACCCCTAGGGGTGTGCTACAAATGTTTTTTTTTTGCTTTAATAGATGGAGATCCTCCCCCCTCCAATTTTTGTACCTTTTCTTTTAATTAACGCGTAGGGAGCCACCATTGCTCTTTCCCAAAAAAAGAAAAGAAAGAAAAAAATAATATATATATATAAATACTAATCAAATACATAATTTTGTTAGGTATCACTAAGTAAAATATTTTCTAAGGAGAAAGTGATGAGCAAAAAAATCTCGTGGTCAAGGCGTGTAATCATACATCTATTTTGTATTAATTATGTTTCTTTTATTTACCCAACATCGCAGTTTCTGATGAAGAGCATCATACTACAGGTACAGATCCAAAAGTGTTTTTACCACTCACTATTATTGAAGAAGACTCACTTATATGTCAAGACACACGAGAGTGTTTCTTTGTTTCAATCATAGATCAGCTGGTACAACAAACAGTTACTTCTAATGTTCAGCATCCTACAAATGCCCGGCACACTTTAGACCAATCCAGTGATCAGGCGAGCCAATCTTCGGATGAGGAATGACAGGTCTATTCCAGGGGGAAGAAGACTGGAGGTCGACTCGAGCTTGGAAACTTATTGGATGACACTTTGGTCACTACTGGCAATGTCACTCATCTTACCAATTTATTAGCTGGCTCCTTCCCTAGAACTAGAAGTAAAGGCAAAGCAAAATTGGGTCGTTCTCTAGCTATCTGATATTACGTTTTTTGTCATTTTTTTATTTTTTTTCTTTAGGTCTTTTGTAATTTTCTGTATTTTCTTTTTTTTTTTAAATCATTTGTATGTGATAGTTATTGTGGGGGAAGGGTGTCATGCTTGGGCCCTTCCGCTCAATGTATATGTATCTTTATTTCTTTTTAATATTTTAGCCTTTGGGCTTTCCAAATATACATATATATATAT
>NW_018218641.1:179320-191078 GCF_001263595.1 Phalaenopsis equestris
ATGTGTGTGTGTGTGTGTGTGTGTGTGTGTGTGTGTGTCTGTGTGTGTGTGTGTATTCATTATTTTATGGTCTATGGTTAGTTTTACTGAGATTTCTACTTGGACAACCTTGTGCGTCCCATTTTCCCTTCTAGGGTTGTATTCGACTGCGAGAATGTGCTTTGGTTATAACTTATCCTAAGGTGTTGTGTATCCCTCTCTTGTTCCCGCCACTGCTCCCTGTCACTCTATCCTAGGCTTTCCCCAATGGTCGTCACGTCCCCTAGCAACCCGTTCTCTCCTCTCTAACTGTAGCCTACTGCTGTCGTCAAACTATTCCTTCCCTTCCAGTGTTGCCATCCTTCTAGCCAGCCTGCCCTGCTCCTTTTACCGTCAGACCCAGCCGCCCTTACCACCTGCAATCCTTCCTCTTGTTTCCACCCATAACCAAGACATCCTTCTTCTGCCATCAGTTAGCCTTTTAAGTGTTTTGTTTGTGACCGTCTGGAATTTCAAAAATAACATCTGCATTTATATGATGACTTGGGTTAAATCTGGTTTTAGAGCTAGCCAAACGCTAGCCTATCATATCGTTTCCTGGCATCTGCCTTGCCCCCTCCACCATTTTTTTTTCTATTCTCAAATCATAAACAAATTTTGACCTAACCATAATTTTTCATTGTTGATTTTCAAAATCAGCAACCCCAAATTAATTTTACTTCACCTTCAATTTGCCTCATTCACCCTTTTTAACCTCCCAACTCTAAACCCTAGCCATGCCACCAAGGAAATATGTGTTCGAACCTACCCGGAAAGAGATACAACAAGAGATTCGTCGACTTCAGGCTGAGGCTTACGAACTTAGAGAATGAAACCCAAAGGAAAATTACTCTTGATCATGACAGGAAAAGTCCATGGTGCGAAAGAAAAGAGAATTTGAACCCCTTCCATAGGGAAGATTTCAGTGATAAAGAAGAAAGACCATGACGCTTTGGAATCCAATATCAGAGGATGCCGAGAGAGTATGCCACATATGGAGGATACAAGGACTTTTGAATAAAGGTGGATCTACCATAGCTCAATGAAGGTATGAATCCGAACGAATTTATCGAATGGCTACAATCAGTTGAGAGAATCTTTGAGTATAGAGAGGTTCGTAAGATAAAAGGGTGAAACTTGTAGTTATCAAATTGAGAAAGAGTCTCTCCTTGTGATGGAAAAACTTATAGAGGTAGCGGAAGAGAGGAGGCAATGACAAGATTATCATGTGGTAGAAGATGAGAAAGGCGATGCAAAGAAAATGACTACCTTCTAAATACCACCACCTGCAGCAGAGTGACCTCTCAATGGAGGAGTTCGCGTAGTAGTTTAACTTGTTACAGATGAAGTGTGATTTGATCAAGTTAGAGGAACACATCATAGCCCGTTATCTAGGGAGTCTGAAGCTCAATATCAGTGATGTTGTGCAGCTGCAGCCTTATTGGTCACTAGAATATATTCATACCTTAGCGCTGACGGTGGAGAGGCAGCAGAAGCAGAACAGGCAACCAACATCAGTCAAGCAGTCACCCGCAGTTGGAGATACTAATAGGAGCATGCCTCATGGAGCTGAGAAAATTGGCTTAGATAAGGACAATCACCCCTAGTGAGAAGTAGCTTGAGAAGAGTAGCACCCTTCCTTGCTATCCTTCAGTTACCGTACCTGGCCATCTCACTACAATCACCCTTCCTTGCTATCCTGACCACCTTCCTTCCACCAACGACATAACCAAACGACCACCTTCCAATCCCTTGAATTGCATTACCTCCATCTCAAGTTATACCTTAATTTGTGTTGTATTTCCATGATGGTTTAAGTGAACTCCGGTATCAAATCTCCTGCAACTTTTCAAATTCTATTCTAAAACACTCGTTAGGGGTAGGGCTTATAATTGGATTATAAACTTAAAAGATTAATTCATAATCTCGAGCTTTAATTGTTAACTCTCCTTTTTCTAAACTAATATTTGTCCTGCTAGTTGCAAGAAAAAGTCTGCCAAAATAATTGGAATTTGAATAGCTTACTTTATATCTAAAATAATAAAATCGGTTAAGAAGATGAAATTATTAACATTGACTAGGACATCCTCTATAACTCTCCTTGGAAAGTTAAAAAATGATTAAATAATTTAAGGGTCATAATGGTGGGTTGGAGTTTTTTCATTTCTAGTCTCTCAAATATAGAGGAGACATTTAAGTTTATGCTAGCTTCTAAATCACATATTTTTCCCATAAATTGGTCTTCTATAGTGCATGAAATGGTAAAACTATATGAATCATTCAGTTCTTATGAGGGTTTTCTTTGAATTATAGCACTACAATCCTCAATTAATATCATAGTTTTAAAATGTAAAAATCAACATTTTATTAAAATTTCATTAATAAATTTCATGTAAATGGGCATTTGTTCCAAAGCATCTAAAAATAGAACGTTAATAATAATTTTCTTGAACTCTTCTAAAAATTTAGAGAATTTTTTATCTAGATTTTGCATAATTATTCTATGAGGAAAGGTGGTGGAGGTTTCTCAAGTTCTTTCCTAGGATATGAAAGTGTTTTCCTTAAATTTTTTCAAGGTTTTTAAATAGGTTTCTCAGACTCGGGCTCTTGGAATCTAACTTTCTCTATGGTCACCTCTTCTAATTGCTCCCACTTCTAAGTTTAATGAATTTGCACTATTCTTCACTCTGGTCCTTAAGATTTGCCTCATTGTTGTTAGGTAATGCCTCTTAGCATTTATGACTTGATAAGTTAGCTAATTGCCCTAATCGTATATTTATATTCCTTATGGTTGCAGTTTGACTCTATAGTTGATTTCTCATATGCAACATTAAATATTTCAATTTTTTTCTTCTTCAAATTGAGTATTTGAGATGAATCCAAGAGGATAAGAAGAAATACTGCGCTGATGGTTCCAGTTTCTTAAGATATTTTGTTGGTTACTAACCCACTAATTATTTTTAAATTTGAAATTATTCAATTAAATTAGAGTGACGTTTTTAACGTGGTTGTACGTGTTATAATAAGGATTATTGGGTATATTATGGATACATTCCAAGACTCTACATACACAACACTCGCTTCTCCAAACTATTCATAAGAATTTTCATCATTCATTAGTGACCCTGGCATAAAGTTAAAATATAATTATCTATCTTCTTAGACATAGTAACTACTTGTGCAATTAAAATTGATAACATGAGGTGATTTGACATCTCTCCTAATATCTTCGTAAGTTTTGTGGATTTTTAATATTTTTTAGCAATTCTGTTTCAACTTCAAGGTCATACAACACTAGTTCCAAAGTTTAAGTCTTACACATGCACATTAGGACTATCAAGTGAGTGACGCTAAGTCTACAGAGCACTAATACATACAAATATGTCGAAATAAGATAGACAGGAATATATGAAAAAAAGTATAAACATGAAGTATGAAACGCAATTATTTTTTTTATTTTCTAACGTAGAAATTATCTCATAAAATACTAAAAAAATACAACACAATGGTTTTCAAGTCTAAATCCTAGCGATTTTACTAAAATCTTACTAAAATTAGAATCTTCCTAAAATTAGAAAATCAACATTGTTTCTCGGCAACATCACCAAAAATTTGATATGAATGAAATGCTATGAAGCACTTGTGATGCATTCAAGTACACGTGTCGACCAAGTAGTATATGGAACTGAGTCCATGTATTGATCCCACGAAAAAGGTGTGCAGTCCCGAAGTTCGGAAAATTAAAGTCTACTGGTTTTGAATTTAAAATTTGGTGAATTTAAAATTTCTTATTGTACTTTTTTGTACAAAAAAGTAAAACGTTTATCTAGTTTTGAGTTTGAACAAGTAATATCATCACCCTAACAACAATATTCATATTCTTTTAGAGTAGTGTTGACCTCAATTTTGAGGTCTTCTTTTCCCTTTCCTAGATATCTTAGGATCTAGCCTTAGGATTTCTCTATTTTGATTATCCTAGAGGACTAGACTGGGATCTACACCACTTAAAAATTCGAGTCATTTATTCGCTCTTTGAAGTTTCATATGGACGGTTTCAAATTCTCAAGATTCGATTGAGTCGATTGAAAAGCCGACATATTGAAACTCTTGTTGAGTTTCTATAGAAATTTGAAAGACATAGGTGGACCCCATGACGTGTGTGACGTTTGAATTTCTGTCGCAAGCAGTTTATTTGACTTTGGTTGTCGCTTATGCGAAAACCGGTCAGATTTTTTTTACTCATTGAACGGCTCCGAACAGTTAATTTGGCTCGATCGTCGACGAATTTGTTCGGATGACTCCGGATGACGAAATAGACCCCGCCGTCACGTGTGGAACGTCGATTTTAGCTAGGGTGGACACTATTTTGTTGGAACGTCGTGCTTGAACAAAATTTGAAATTTTCTAATAAAATATATATAATAAATTAAAAAAAAAAATTTAAAACCCTAAATTCTAAATTTAATCCTTTTCACGTGTTCCTCCCTTTCTTCTATCGAAACTTCTCTTGTTCTAACCGGACCTTTTCTTTCCCCTCTCCTCTCTTGACCGAACTTTGAAGGTTTCTTGTCGGTCTTCCGGTCATCTTCTCCCTTTTCGAGCCCTCATCGCCGATGGCTTCGCTGATAGCCCGTCTATAGCAGATTTTCCCGCCTAAACGAGTTCGGTAACCTTCCTGTTCTTGAGTTTAGACGTTTCCTTGCCCTTTGAGGTTTTTCTCGTCACCTCCCTTTTTTTTCTCACCGTCGGTGAGCCCCTACCCTCTCGATGGCTATAAATACCCCTTTGGGAGAAACATTTTGGAGGCGGATTTTTTTTTTTGAGATTTCAAGGAGACATAGTTTGAGAGCTCATTCTTTGTTGGGAGTTTCTGTTTCAGGGTTTTCTTACTCTTCTTGTTCTTGAGTTAGCAAGGAGTTAAGGTCAGGTTTTATTTACTTCTAGAATGCTGTTTAATTTCTGTATTAGTTGTCCATGCAATAATTTCTTTTGGATTATGAGATTAGTAGATCAAATGGAAATGATAGTTTAGCTTGATTGTCTTTTTGATGAAGAAATAAAATTTCCTCATGAATATCTATATTACGGCTACCTTTACTTATTCATACTGGAGGTAATGCAGTAGATTTTTAGAAGGTTGCTGGAAAGATATACTGAAAATCTCATGAAATATTTGAGTACTTTTGACTACTATTTTCTCGCTGCATTGCTTTAACATGGAGATTCTTGGATTTATTTGATTCACGGGAAATTTTGTGTTGAGCTCCTTGGTTGGGCATTCGATTTTGTTTGATCTTGAAGGTTTTGTTTTGAACTTATCGATTGATTCTTTATTTTGTAAAGAAGATTTGTGGGTTTATTTAGTCTTGAAGGCTCAATTATGTTTCCTGTAGCTCTCTTTATTTGAACTTTAATATTGGAAACATTTTAATGATTTGGATAGCCATTTGGTGGCTCAGGTTTTGGCTTGGTGGTGGCCTATTCCTTTTGGTCATTTGCTGGATTTGATTTGGCCCTTATGTGGAGGCTCAATTATGTTTCTTATAGCTCTCTTTATTTGAACTTCAACATTGGAAACATTTTAATGATTTGGATGGTCATTTGGGGTTCGGTTTTTGTCCTCTTTGCTGCCCCTTGTTCGAGAATTGCTGGAAATTAGTTTTATGTTTTGGAATATATTTGAGGGGCTCGGTTGTTACCCTCTTTGCTGCCCCTTGTTCGAGTATTGCTGGAAATACATTTGGAATTCAGTTTTGGTTCTCCTTGCTGTTCCTTGTTTAAATACATGCTTGAGATCAGGTTTTATGTGTTGGAAATATCTTTGGAATTCAGTTTTGGTTCTCCTTGCTGCCCCTTGTTCGAGAATTGCTGGAAATCAATTTTATGGTTTGAAAATATCTTTGGGATTCGGTTTTGGTTCTCTTTGCTGCTCCTTGTTTGAATACCTGCTGAAAATTTTTTATGTTTTGGAATATATGTTTGGAGCTGCAGTTCTTGCTCCTCTTATTGTCCTATTCAAATATATATTGAAAATTGTCTTTTAGCTTTGAGAATTAGTTTTGGAGTCGTAGTTTTTGCTCCCCTTGTTATTTTATTTGAATACACATCGAAAATCATTTTCGGGTTTTGAAAACTGCTCTGATATTTTGGATTTGCTATTGCTGCTCTTATTTGAATAAATATTGGAGTCGTTTGGTGCTTTGAATAGCTATTTAGTGTCTCGATTTTTGCTCTTCATGCTGCCCCTTTATTCGAGTATATACATTGGATATTTTGGTGCTTTGGACGCTTGATCTTGAGGCTGGATTTTGCTTCCTGTTATTCCCTATTCAAAATATATATGTTGGATGAAAATTTGGTTTTCTTCTAAAAGTTTTTTAAACTTATTTTGGGGTTTAGCTATCCCTTTGTTGCTTCCCCTGGTCGTGGGTCTTTCTGTTATTTTCTTAGGTGTGGGTGTAGGTTGGTATTTTCTCCTGGTGCTCCTTAGCCGTGAGCTTCCCTGTTGCCTTATCCGAAAATATTTATTTGAGCTTTCTTTATGTTATCTCACGGTTTTCCCTTGCTGCTTGAGAATTAAATGGTATGCATGTAAATCTATTATTATTCTTTAATATCTATTTAACTTGGTGATATTTTCTAGCATGTTAAAGTTGAATTTGAAGAAATGCATAAGTTAAAACTTTGGAGGAATATTTACTTAATCCTTAGAGTATTACTGGAATTGGCTTTCTGGTTATGCGAATTTCATGAGTTTGAATTTGATAATATGAGAGTATAAGCACATTTATCTTTGGAAAGTTGGTAGAGCACACAACGATCACATGTACAAGTTTAAAGTTTGAACTCAGAGGTGGAGGGTGGATGTTATAGAAATGCTTAAATGGTTTCTTCTCTCGTTTTCTTGATATGAAATATACAAAATTTTGTTGGATAAGCATATGAAATATTGAGGTGGCCTATTAGTTCGAGATGAGAGGCAATAGACAATGATGCAAAGAACCATTGATCGGCTTTTCTTATAGCTTAAAATATAAAATCAATATTCAATTGTTGAGATGCCCTTTCACCCCTTAAGTCGTTGGCAGCTCCAACCCTTTTCAAAAGGCTTGAGAATTGGCAGTTAGAAAAGAACACACACAATTACACAGATACTATATTTATAAAAGAACAGATACTACACTTGCAAAATGATAGATACCACATCCATAAAATGATAAATACTACACCATAGACACTATACACTAGATTAATATATACACTTGATAACACACATATACACTCCGCATATCATATATTACATTTCATACATTACACAGCAAATACCATGATACACATCATACCCCACACGACAGATACTATATTTGTAACACATCACATACTACACATCACACCCCATATGACAAATACTATAAGAATAAATATTACACTTCTTTCGAAAGCTCAGATACTACATAAGTAATATCACTTATTCCAACATCACGTATAGGTGCACCACACTTTGATAAGTTCAGATAGTATCTCACGTGGGTATATTATACCTTTAACAAAAATAAGTTCAGATACTATTGGGTTTACCGATCCATTAAAGGATGAGGGTCTAGGACTGCCTGATTATAGGGGTGATTCGTTGGTGACTTCTAGTTGATATTGATAGGTTGACTTCGATATATCAGTTGTCTGTGGGATCGAGATAAAAGAGAAAAAGAGGTCTAGTCTGAGCCTAACCCTAAATTAAAAACTAATATTCCACTTTAAATTTTCATATGTTTATCACTTAGCCTTTCTTTTATAATCTGCAAATGTTTGTTTAACTCTTTTATATTATGCAATTGTAATATATTTTGTAGCATCGCCATACTTAATCAGGTATATTTAGTTGTTTCAGTTTTGTTTTTTTACTGCATATTTTTTTATTTATTGCACAATCTTTCTTTTCTTTATATTTCTTTACTTTTATAATTTTCCTTTAGTCTTTTCATGTTACAGTACTTTACTACACAGCTATTCTTTTCTTGTACTGCATCGTACTATAGACATTCATCTGTGTTCATACTTCTAAATATTGTTTTCCTAGCATGTTCATACAATCCCTTAGGATAGGCCGTTTAAGGCATGGTTTTCTCTTTTCTTTATCCCTTCTCTCGGAATGAGACGACAAAGACATCAAATGATGATTTATCCCCGGGCAGCGGTCGGGACTACAACAGAAGGTGAAAGAGAAGCCCCAACTGAACTTCGATAGATTTAAATAACATACCTATAGGACGCTGAGGTTGTTCGTCTGGCACGACGTAAATCCTCACATTATCTTTTAGGACTTTCTATGATTTTTATATTGTACGATATAAGTTCTAAACTTTTTAGAATTCCGAGGTCAGCCATTTACATATGAAATGTAGATATAAGCCCCGAATATCTAAATAACTTGTAGGACTGAAATATCATATAATTTCCTTTTCAAATATGTAAGGCAAAACCACAGATTAGTTTAAGATGTTACTGAATATTCTTCAGTATCTTTGACATCTCCTACTTTTCGTTCTTTTGAATTCCGAAAATAACTGTTCTTACTTGAACCTATACCACTTGATTTTCCTATAAGCAATCGTGGAAACCTAAACGCTGAATTATTGAAGACGAAACCTCTAGTTATTGTCGAGAGTTTTCTCAAATGACTCCCTTCATTTGGAATGTAATTAACTATAGGGGTTTGCCTTTATAGGGAATTAAGAATCCAGATTAATCTAAACTCTATCTAATCTGTGCATTAGATAGGGCATTAGATAGGGGAATTTGTCAGGGGAATTTGTCGGCTATAAATTCACAGGTCAAAATAGAGTCATAAACTTTTAAGTTTAGATAGTTAAGTCTACTAATAAGTGATACGATCATCCTTCGAGATGATATATCATTTATGGTATCGTGCTAAGCTATTTAAACTATTAGATATATGAGGTCTATCCAGTCTCATTATTTTTCAAAATAAAAAAAATACCATTTTCACAAAATTAAAATTACATTATATATATTACACTAAATTTAAATTTAAAAAAAAATCTTATATTTAAATATATATATATATATAGTCGACAAGTAGTATAGGCTAACATAATTGTTCCACTAACCTACTCTCGTGTTGCTAGATTACAACCCCTTTTAACTCCGAAAGTGATAAGTTAATGAGAAAATTGAATTTTAAAGGTTAAACTATCAACTTAAACTCAAATTACACGCAATCGCGTAACAAAGATTTGACCAACTTCAATAAATTACAATTCAAGGGAGGGAAGGTTTAAGCCCTACTCACTACAGATGAAAACAAAATAAATTTTATTGCAAAAGTAAAATTTAAGAAAAATTAGAAAGATCTCACCAATATTCTCACTGATTCCTATGAAATTACAACAAATCTTTGAGTTTTACACCATTTTGAGTGCAAAAATAGATACACACTTACACTTTCATTTATTCTCTCATAAGGAAACGCTCACTCGCACTCACAACACTCCTTCATATACGTCCTTTTAAATGTTATGTCTGCTCCTAAGTATTCTCATTCTCCCTATCATTGGTCTTTAATCCTCCCTACTCTCTTCTCCTCTGGGTTCTCTGTCCTAACTGCTTTGTATCTTCCAATATTAGCATATGGGCTGAAACAATGCGAAACAAATGTCTCAAAATCGTAATCCCTTGTATATGAGCGCCTAGGTGTTGTTCTTAAGTGTCTGGACACCCCGAACTGGCGCTTGGGCACATGCGGCTGTCCTCAGACGCCTAGGCGCCCAGAATTGGCGTCTTGGTGCCAGTTTCTTTGTCTCCTGGCACCTAGGCGTTGGGACTGGCAAAGCGGAGCTCAGTTCTGGTGAGAGGGTGCTCAGACAGCCCAGTTCAAGTCGATTCAACCCATTTTTATTCAATTTACTCTTATTCTCTCATAAAGTTGCCTAATCACTTGTACATTATATATACAACAAATATCATGCAAGACATAAAAATACATGATTAAATATGAAAATATCATAAAAAATAACTTGTATATTCAATATGCATCAAGTATCATTGTTAACTTACTCAAGAAGAGCAGTGATAGAGAGAAATTTCTTGGATGCTTCTTAAAATTGGATGAATATTATATATTCAAATGTAGAAATCAAGAGTCTTCCTCTGAAAACCCTCATTAGTATCGATCATGTGAGCTGATAGTGATCTAGAACTCTTTTGATTCTCTTTTAGTAGTTTATGACATGTTCTCTTCATATGACTAGGTTACTTGCAGGAGTAGCAAACTACCCTCTAGCTTTGATTTCTAAAATTTGGAGTTCCGCTATAATTTCCTGAGACTGAGGTTTGTTGATGCTGTATTTTTCTGGCTCGCAAGAGCGCTAAGTTGTTGCACGAATGAAACCTGGGAACTCAGAATAATATGCAACACTCTAGTATAGGCTTCCCTCAAAGTAGTAACTCCAGGGTCAGATAGGATCTGTGATTTGCTACCTTCATACTGAGAGTTGAGGCGAGCTAGAAAGCTCATATTAGTCATTTGTTCCCTTTGAGCTAGTTAAATGCGGATATCAGTACTAAAGGGCAATAGTTCATTCAATGCTTCCTAAACACGTTTAAATTGCATGTGATATATTAATCATGTTGTTCAACTGGATAGAATTCCTTGCATATATCAAAGTTTCAAGCAATATTTTTTCCCAGAAAACTCAAATTTCAATTCCTCCACATTTTTAACACGATCACAATGAGTAATATGACTAGATTGATTGGGTTTGATAAAATTCTATATTTATTATATCAAATGTTGAGCATTAACTCTCATCCATTCAGAATAATTTGAATCAGTCTCCACTAGGGGATTATCAATGAGGTTACCCTCCTGGGAAATACTTCTCAAGTATAGTATCACAATTTTATTGCAATAAAAATAGTTGATGCAATTTATCTTTTCGTCGGTAATTTTAGCCATTAATGAATTCAAATTTTGTCACAAGATGTATATGTTGATCAGCCCTGATTATCACCAAATATTTAAGGAGGCTAAGACAACTAATCCATAGGATATTGTGATTCTGTCTCTGATTCGTGTAAATCAGTAAGTCAAATTGCTTACAAATGGACTCTTCAACGTGACGTCTTGGACAAGACCTTCGACTGAGACTCAGTCAAGGCTATAGTCAAAGCTGGAGCTTTAGTCGATCTCGATTTTCCAAGGGACGAAAGCGCAGCCCCTCCCCTTATGGCAGACAAAGTCCAAATGCTAACAAACAGAGTCAAAGCAGATGCAGTTGAAGACGAAGGCAATGCAAATGAAGACGAAATAGAGGAATTGCATCTGGACGAGAACAAAGTCAAAGATGAAATCAAAGCAAAAAAATATCACGACCCGACTCAAGACTTAGAATTAATCAAGACAAAGTAGGCAGTCGAACGATGAGAATCAATTTTTTTTTCCTGTTTTTCATTTTTCTATAACTAAATATTAACGAATGATAACACTGCCTTTGCCGGTCCCAAGCCCGGATGAGAAAAGTGGAGGGTTGCGTTAGGTAGTCGACAGCCAGCGTAAAACTTGTCGAAAAAATCATGACATGAATCCTTTTCATCATTGTGTAAGTGCTAGGGCGTCCCCTGGAAGCGACGCGCTGTATAGCCTGAATACAGTGAAAAGTGTGCAAGGGCCGCTACACCGGCGCCCGGGTGTAGTGTTAAATAAGCAAGAGTTCCCACATTA
>NW_018218641.1:193592-199404 GCF_001263595.1 Phalaenopsis equestris
AAAATGAGAAATGAATATATTCGTGATAGGGTTGGTGTAGCTCCTGTGACAGACAAAATTAGAGAAAGTCGCCTTAGATGGTTTGGTCATATTAAACGTCGACCATTAGATGATCCGATTAGGAGAGTAGATGTTTTAAATTCGACTTGTGTTAAGAAAGGCAGAGGTAGACCTAGGAAGACTTGGGCTTATTGTATTAAAAATGATCTTAATTTACTAGAACTAAATGAAAATATGACACTAAATAGGACGCAATGGAGAAAAAGGATTTATGTAGCCGACCCCACGTAGTGGGATTAAGGCTTTGTTGTTGTTGTTGTTGTTGTTGTAAATATTAATGAATGAAAGAGTCACTAATCAAAATAAATTGAAGCACTATATTTAAATTTATCTCGTTACTGGTTATTTGCGTCTTCAATAAATATTTTGTCTTCTATCATTCATCTTTTAATAAATTAAATTAACTTAAAAAGTTAGTATAAAAGATGAGCTAAACAAGTCGGTGAATGTCCATACTCTTAAACTACAGCAATGCAAGGGGAAAAAAGAATAATGTGCATGACTATTAAGTTTTTTATTAAATCAATATAAAGATTTAACATGTTATTCAATGAATCTTATAATATCAATATCATACCAACAACCGTCACATAAATAATATCTAAAAATTATATCAATTAAGGTACTCCGATATCAATAGTCTTTTCCATATTAGTGCATGGTTTTCTTAGTGTTCCCTCGCTAGTATCATAAAGAGGTGATACTATCACAATTAGTCATGCACATACCATCAATGCAGATCATATCATTTATAAAGTCATCACCTAACATGTAATACTATATTGCATTAAATATTTCGTAATATGAGATTATAAGCATTCGCATCAAAATGATTGATAAAATTTAATAATAGAAAAATCAATTGCATTCATCAAGCATAAATAACTACCCATAAAATTGGTTTAGAAGAGATACTAAAATGATAATATAATTTTAGAATAGTACTCACCTCGTTATTAGACAATCCGGTTCATTTTAACGTTAATTTTTCTAAACTAGAACGTCTAAAATAAACACTGTATTCATATTTAATTTTTATTGATAATGTTATTACAAATTTAATAATTTAAATTATCTTAATTAGCTAGAAAATTTAATTATTTTACTTTGAATAATATTGTTTTTTTTTCTATTAAATTTGTATATATTTATATATTATTATTATTATTGTTATATATATGATGATGGCGTTGGCAGTGGCAGCGGGCTTTGTTATGGTTTCGCCCGATGGCGATTCCCTGTGGTGAATCTATCGGCTTCTCTCCTTCTCTCTGCCGTCTTCTACGACAACGATTTCACGTACACGCTGCTCTCAGTCGACGACGCTTGCTCGTTGTCGTCTCTCCAGTCGACGACGCTCACTCGCAGTCGTCTCTCCTTACCCGTAGTCGACGACGCTCACTCCAGCCGATGACGTCTGACTGCTCCGTACCTGTAGACGGGGGCGTCTAACTGCTTTTTCACACGTCGTTTCCTATCTTAATGACGCGCCTATCGCTCTCTTGCCCGACAGACAGTTTCGTCTCGCTGTGTGCCCGAAGTCTACTCGTATTTTTGTCGCGACTCGCCAAGCCGCTCGAATCTGACCGTGGTCATCTTGCCTGTGGAGATGGCCTCGACGCTCCGTTCCTGTCACTACCCTTGCCGGCGACTTTCATATTCCTACTCGTGCCCCTCTTTCAGGTTCAGAGTCTGGTTTTGGTTCACAATCTTTTCACGAGACTCTTGAAGGTGGTGATGATCACATTTTCATTAAAAAGTTTCGTAAAAAAAATGGGAAGCCTTCTTTTTTTTTCACTGAGGTACTCTTGCGTTTTCTTGGCGTTTTGCTCTAGTGAGGAAATTTCTTTATGGTCAGCCAAAACTTGAGATCATTCGGAAAGAGTTTGATGCTATGAAGCTATTGGACAGTTGGAATATTGGCTTACTTGACGGTCGACATATAACAAACATATACTTATTCAGTTATCTCACAATGTGGATTACATTTGTATTTTTTCTCGTAAAGTTATCAAGATCGACTACCGTTTTATAAAAATTTTAAAGTAGACTGTTGATTTTGATTCTAAAGCGGAGTCCCCTATTATTTCTGTTTGGATAAAGTTTTTGAGGTTAAAACTACATCTGTTCAATTTGGAAATTCTCTACTTCTTAGCATCTGCTTACGGTAAGTCTCTCAAGGTTGATAGTCCTACGCTTGCTGTCATCAGACTCTCTGTGGCGACCCTCTGAGGTTTGTGTGTTAGTTGAGAGAGATATCACTCAACCAGCTCTGGATGAGGTATGGATTGGAACCACTTACAACGGGTATTGACAAAAGATTTAAATAGAACCACACCCTTCTTATTGCTCTCATTGTAGTATTTTTTGTCACAGTTTTACTATCTGTTATCACTTGCATCCTCATCTAAGGTGGATATTGCTAAATATTAGCAACATGTTCAAAAATCTTTTCATACTGGATTGGGGGTAGACGTCTTGCCACGTACCATCCCTGCTGAGAAACTGCAACCCGACCCTCTTTCCAACACCGCAGTTCCTGATGAAGAACACCATCCCCAAGTCGTTCTACCCCTGGATGCTCCTGCTTTTGAACACTCTATTTCAGTTGCTGGTTTGGAGCATGGTATTTAAAAGTCCCATGAAGCATCTCCACATACTACAAGTACAGATCCAAACGTGTCAATACAACTCACTGTTATTGAAGAAGTCTCACTTACATGTCAAGACACACGAGAGTATTTTTTTTATCTAATAAAAGATCAGCTGGTACAACAAGTAGTTGCTTATAATGTTCAACAACCTACACATGTCCGACACACTTTAGACCAATCCACTGATCAGGTGAGCTAGTCTTTTGATGAGGAATGACATGTCTATTCCAGGAGGAGGAAGAAGAATGGAGGGCGAAAAGAGGAGCTCAGGAACTTATTAGACGAAACATTGGTTACTACGAGCAATGAGACTCATATTACCAATTTTTAGTTGGCTCCTTTCCTAGAACTAGAGGCAGACGCAGGGCAAAATTGGGTTGCTCTCTAGCTACCTGATACTACGTGTTTTAGCACTTTTGGTTTTTTTTTTTTGGGGGGGAGGCGGGCTATCATGTATTTTTCTGTATTTTCTTTTGTTGGAACCATTTGCATGTGTTTATCGTGTGGGTAGGGTGTCATGCTTGGGTCCTCTCACACAATCTATATGTATCCTTCTTTCTTATCTATATCCTTCTTTTTTTTAATATATTAGCCCTTGGGCTTTCTAATATATATAAATATATATGGTCGGTGGCAAGCTCATATAAATGGCGTCGGTGGCGAGTTGCACCGCTATGGTTTCGCCCGATGGCGATTCCCTGGCTTGATCTTTCGGCTTTCCCGCAGTGCTCGACAATGAATTCTGCGTTCGTCAATCTCTCCTGCAATCGTCGACTCCTCCTGTGCGCCGTCATCACGTCTCGCTCTTCCTTCGCGTTATCCAACTTTTGTGTGGTTGTCGAGCTGCGACTTCCAGGTCGTCTCCTCTCGCTCTTGTTCGCTGCAACTGTTTTGTGACCTGCCTCGTCGAGCTGTGACTGTTCGCAGCTTCGACAACTTCAGTTTTTCGCTCCGACCCCTTCAGCTCGCTATTTTTGCCGCTGCCCGACTTTGGCAGGGCTTTTCTTGTTGTGATGGAGCTTCCTTCGTCTACGGTTGAACCTAGCAAAGCCTCATTTTCCCACGTGGTGGGTAATCCTCAGAGGAAAACGGTGATTGTCTTCCCCTCAAATTATAAGAAGCAACGGGATGGTACAGGTGATTGTCCATTTATCAAGATTGCAAGCAAGAAAAGTGAGAAAACAACATTTTTTTCTCTGAGCTAGAAATTTCATCCCTGACTGATAAATTCAAGTTTGCTCTTATTGGAAAATTTCAATGAGGAGACCCACCTATGGATATTATCAGGAAAAATTTTGATGATCTCAAATTAGCAGGAAAATGAAAAGTGGGGCTCATAGATGGGAGACACGTATTAATTCAACTAACCGTGCATGACGACTACACTGAGATTTTTTCCAAAAAATATCTCAACATTGCTGGTAAACTGGTACATTGCTGGTAAACCAATGAAGCTACTCAAGTGGTCTTCTGATTTTGACCCCAAGTGCGAATCTCCTACTGTAGCAGTATGGTTTAGTCTACCTGGTCTCAAGCTGCACTTTTTTCATCGTCAGGTTTTTTACTCTATTGATGTCATACTTGGGAACCCTTTGAAGCTAGATCTACCCACTTTTAACCTAACCAGACTTTCTGTAGTCAGAATACTTATTGAAACAGATTATTTTACCTAATGTTACTGAAGTCTGGTTGGGCACAACTCCCAATGGATATTGGCAACAAATTGTTATGGAGCATAGATCTCTTTATTGTTCTCATTTTAAGATGTTTGGGCACAACCTTGATAAATGTTATAAGCTTCACCTTAATTTAAAATCTAAAGATCAAATGAATAAGAATGGATCTGACCTCACTGCTTTGGACATATTTGTTTCATCTGGAGAGAAAACTACCACAGAACAGATTATGGTGTCTGATTTAATCACCCCTATAGAACCTCCCCTTGAAAATACTATTTCTGCGATCGATGAGAAGTTGGATGGTCCTGCTGAGCAACCTACACTTTCAAACCCTCAGTTGCAGGAAGCATTAGGTGAAGAAGAGACAATTCGTGCTTCACACACACTAGAACCTACAGTCCTTACAACAATTGACAATCATTCTTCTGGTGCTCATCGTTCCTCTCCTTTGATTCTTTATTTCTTCGTTTCTTTTGTCGGGTAACTGAAACTGAGCATTACAAAAAAATATGAAGCCAAATGAATTGCTTCCAAATAAAAACAAAGACGATGAAGGAAGTCAAAGGTATGGCTTCATGATGAAGACTAAACCAAAAGAAGATGAAGCTGAAGATTAGGACGAAAGCTATGAATTGCTTTTGGACAAAGATGAAGCCACAGACGAAGAGCGAACTATTGGAGACGGGTTGTGCGAGGCTCTGATACCATGTGAAGGAAATAGCTCTTTCTCTTATTCTTCATTCAAAATATATGTTGCATATTTATATACAATATTATCTTTATAGATTAGGAATCTATCTAATATAAGAAAAATTTTGTAATTAGATATGCTTTAATTAGATTACTTAATATTAAGTTTCCTAATATGCAACCTTCCTAATATAGAAGTTTTAGGTTTTATATTTCCATAACTTCCACCACCGTGTTTTTCATGCAAAATGATCATGTTTTTATATAAATTAATAATGATTTTCAGTCATTGTGTAAATTTTTGTAGCCAAACTATGAATTACAATAAAATTGATTGGTTTTTTACAGTACTTTGCCTTCTATATAAATTTATCATACCTGTACTATTACCACATTCATAGAGTGGGGCAAACCTCTCTGAACTCATATTTGATTACCACAAGGGCTTGAAAAAAATTCCGTCATTTATAAAGTTAAACATCTGAAGTTGTCAGCAATGTACAAAGAACCTTCAGGACCTTCAAATAATCAA
Organism: Phalaenopsis equestris; assembly: GCF_001263595.1. NCBI lineage: Eukaryota > Viridiplantae > Streptophyta > Magnoliopsida > Asparagales > Orchidaceae > Phalaenopsis > Phalaenopsis equestris. The sequence continues at coordinate 199,208 of NW_018218641.1, forward strand.
CCTTAATATTTGTGAACTTATGCTGTTGCATTTAAAATGTAAATTCAATTGAGTATTTCATAGGATTCCTGTAACAAGCGCATGCATCAATTCAAGTTTTGACCTCTTGATAAGGACAACCATAAAGTTTTTTGACATATCAGATTTCCTGTGCAGTTCTTTTTCTCTCTCTCTCTCTCCAACACCCCCCCCCCCCC
>NW_018218641.1:199438-231017 GCF_001263595.1 Phalaenopsis equestris
TATATATATATATATATTGATGCTATTTATCAACCAAATTTTGTTAATTGCCTTTTTTAATTTTATTTCATTGTATTTTTTGAGTAAATTTTCACAATCGAGTGCAAGGCAGCCAGGCAGCCGGTTGTATTGTTGTTTCACTTCAAGTATTGAGGAAAACCTACACAAATTGCTTTTCCTGAAAGAATTAATCTTTACTCCATGGATTCAAACATCCGTTAGACTACTTGGGGAACCAAATTTTGCTAATTGCCTTTTTATTTTTATTTCATTGTATTTTCTTATTAATTTTTGACAATCCAGTGCAGGGCAGCCCGTTGAATTGTTGTCTGGCTTAAAGTATTGAGGAAAGCCTACACAGTTTGTTTTTCCTGAAAGGATAATCTTTACTCCATGGATTCAAACGTCTATTAGACTCCTAGAGAAATTGAGTGGTCTTGAAATGTAATTATCATATAAATATAAATATCTTAAATTTTCCTTAAATTGATTAGATGAAGGGTGGTTGTTAAGTGGTTTAAATAGCCTGGTTTGGTTAATGTTTGCAAATAGACAAGCAATGGACGATCTGGCATTGCTGTTTTACTTCAATTTTATCAGCAGTTTATTAACATAAAAGCTTTGATTTGTGATTTCTGCCTGCATATCTCTTAGTTTTCCATATTAAAATTTATTAGACAATTTATCTTAATTTTCTCCTGTGCAATCATTTCTCTGCAGCAATTTTTATTGCTAACGTTTAATAATATTTGACAATGAGGTTTTTAAACTAATTATAGATTTTGCATGATAATTGTCCAGATAAGTTTGCTTGACCGAACAGAACTCCAGCAGAGAATTAAAATGTTCTGCTCAAGTCGTATTACGCCTGAGCATTGGCTCAATAACCAACCCCCCAAAAGAGCTGACGTACAAAAGGCTCTCGGAAACCACCTTGTGTGGAAAGATAGGTAGGAGTTACAATTTCAGTGTTCTTTACTGATAATAATGCTAAGTAATTTTGCGTCATTTAAGTAATAAATAAGACAATCAGTTATATTATTCAGCTGGACCAGTAATACGTTTCAAGATTCTTCATCCACTACTTATTTCTCATGTCTGCAAGTAATATCTTAAAATTTTGAAACTTTGGTGCTTAATATTCATCAATCTGGTTAATTGGATTGTATTATTTGTAAATTAGTATGACATCATTCTAAGGCTCCTAGAAGGTGTTTAGGATGAGGATTTAGCGGAGAAGTGCTTATGAAGTGGCAAGGAAGTTAAAATATGGGATATCTAAGGCATTTGAAGGGGTGTATGAGGCAAAATCTGCTGTTGGACAGCAGATTCAGCACAGTTGGCAGCTGTCTGAACTGAAACAGCGGTCGAACGGCAAACAACAAGATATGGTCAGCGAGGAGGATCCACTACTTGTTCCTGAGTAATTTACAAATATATCATTTGTAAAAGGAAGAGGCCACAACACAGCAGAAATCGGAGAAATAGTCTACAAATTACATAAAATCAAGCAATGTCTCAAAACAGTCAAAATACAACCTATATAAAAGTTCCCTATTAGAAAATAACCTAATTAGAAGTAGAAAGATCTCAAAGAAATATAAAAAAAAATCGTTGAAATTGAACCGAGACTGCTTCCTGGGTGGGACGATCATGGGAGGTTCCGTGATCCCACAGAATCGCAGGCTTCTGCAGTTGTGTTATAGTGTGTAAAGGCTTGCTATGGATGATAATGTAGCTCAAGCCATAGATTATATAGATTCACTTAGCATATATTTCCAACATTACGCTAACATTATTTATAGGTTGCTGTCACCATTTTACTTTAGGTGTAAGTATAAGGTTTTACCTTTGAAAGCATAATTTTTTATTTGTTTTAATCTTGAATTTTGATTTTCTTTTCCTTTTCCACCATTGCACAGCCTTTCTATCGACATCCCAAAAATTGCCTCCTGGATATCGTATCGTTCAATGAGTATAGTCTGTTGAAAGTATCTTATTCATGTTTCAGTCTATAGGACACGTTCATAATAAAATGTCAACTTAGAAGAAATTTAGTTGACCTTGGTTGGTGATCTCACTGTGCCAGATTATCCAATTTCTGAGCTTTCCCTGGTTGGCTAGCTAGTAAAATGACTGAATCAATAATTCGTTATAATATTTTGTGCTAGAAAAGCTGTACTGGCTTTAACATGTCAAACTAAAAATGCTATGCTAAGTTAATACTCAGTCGCAAAAGCATATTTATGTTTTCATGTGATGCCCTAAAGTTATAAACATGGGTGTCAACTAGTTGGCTACTTGGCTTAGTGTGAATCTTTAGAAGAAAATTTAAAATCGCTTGTGTTGGATTCCATTCTTCACTTAACTTGTCCACCATCAGTGTTGACTCGTCGCTAACTTCCTCCAGTACCCCCTGCTCGGTGAAATTCACTCAACTCATCATAGAACTGGAATTGATGTGTACAAAATCATGACACCTGAAGCATTTACTGCCTAAAATTAGTGGTGCAAATGAGTCGAGTCGGCTTGAGCTTGACTCCTTAACAAGCTCACGAGTCAGTTTATCATACCACGAGCTCAAGCTCAAACTTGAGCTCATTTATTAAACAACCTCGACCTCTTTCTGGCTCGACTCATTGGTGTACGAGCCCGCTCAATTAGCCTACCACTAGTCATTTTGATGCATTTTTCGGTGAGCTCTCGTTGCCTTCTCCTCCGGCCACTAATACGTTTTCTTGCAAGCTCCTGTGAAACTTGAGTATTCGGTTCGAGCTCGTGAGACGGCTGCTACCAGCTCTAGCCGAGCTCGAGCTCAGAGTCTGCCAAATGAGCCGAACTCGAGTTTGGCATAGCTCGAGCTTGACTCGATTCTTTTGCGCCCCTAGCTGGGAGTGTAATGGGCGCGCTAGTCTTAGGTTTTTTCTCACTCGAAGTTGCTCTTTCCTGTTCCTGACCAGTCTACTCCACTCTCTAAGGCACGGTCCTCTGGAGGTCTCAAATTGTGCGTGGTTGTCTTATTGATGGTGCTTGCCTACTGTGCTTCTATTTTCTCTGCACTTTCAGTGCTAAAGTTGCACATCCCTCAGTGTGCAATAGGGTTACAATTGGAGCACATGTTTGATGATGGGCTTCATGCTTCCCAAATACCTGACTATGGTGTGCTCCTCTGTCTCCTTCGGCTCATACTTCAACTTAAGTTGCATAAATTCTATCATGTACTCCACGGATAGTTTCTGCTGCAAGTAGTGGAGCTTCAAGAAAATATCTTTGCAATATTGTGAGGGTTTGGTACTATTGTTGCATCTCCTGTTTTTTCTTTTCCTATGAATTGATTATGTCTCGTCTTTCTCTCTGCCTCTCCTTTTTTAGGTTCTCCCACCACAAAGAAGCATTATTTTTCAGCTTGATGGGGGTGACTTTTACTCTTCTGTTGTCAGGTACCTCTTTGTATTCAAGGATATGCTCAAAATTCTGCATTCACTCAAGGAAATCATCTAGATCCGCTCTTCCCTCGAAGTCCAGTAAGTCCACTTTCATTCATAGATCTATGTATCCGCCAATAGGCATGTGTATCCTCTAATAGACTTGTTATCTTTGTGTCCTTAACAAAAATCTCATCTCTATATCCTCCAGCAGGCATATCATCTCTATATCTTCCAATAGGCATTTCAGCTCTAGAACTCTGCTGATATTATACTCTGAAGCGTTTTGTTCTGTCTTCTTCTCCAGTGGAATCACCCCTACGGAAGGGATTCAGGTGTTTTCTTGCTCTCCTTTGTGGATTTCACTATTAGAGTTGATGGTGATCCCGCCCTTGGCTCTTTCCTCAATGGCATCTTGGCAGAATAGCCATTATATGTTGTCTGTGGTAAATTTTTAATTAGAATCCAACAATTGTCTTCACATGGATGTGGTTAAGGTTTTGGGTGTAGGTAGGTGGAAGGTGTGTAGGGTAGAGGGAAAATAAAATGTTGGGGGGGTGCGCGGGTGGGATGGATGATTCTAGAATTTATAGGGATAAGACTAGGGCTAGGCTAGCTCTAATACCAAATTTAACCCAAATCACAATAGAAAAAATAAATATTATTACTGAAAGTAAATAGGTAATTACAATCTAACATATTTGAAAGGGAAATTACAACAAACATGGCACAAACTCACACTAGTGTTTGGTCCATGGGTGGTGGAAATCGGCTAGATGGTTGGATAAACAAGTTAGCGATTAATGTGAAGGGTTGAAAATTGAAGTACATTTTCATTAGGTTGGCTACAGCATGGTTGATTAAGACAAGATTACGCAAGTTTACAAAGAGCAAGCTTTTCAAACTATGGAATAGCCAGTAATTCATTAATATGCAGAACGAAAGTCTCGATTATTGCCCCTATATGACTAAAATGAGCTTTTGGAGGTTGTTGTTTGAGTTGCTTCTAAAACTTAGAAATAAAATCAGGTATGCATAAACTTTAAAATATTATAGGTATGTTGAGTCCAAATTTGTACATGCATTTCACTCGAATCTTTAGCATCACATTAAAAATACCACCATCACTATCTTTTTTAAAGTGAGATACACTTTTTCATACATAAGTTTATGATACCAATGTGCTATAAGTGTAAATATTAAATTTTGTGTGTCAGATATGTAAATACTTAAAAATTGTGTGTTATGTATGCAAATTTCTTTTTTTTTTTTTTTTTTTTTTTTTTTTTTCTGCATGCCGCACTGTGTATTAAATTTCTTATCATCTCCTGTGAGGATTTGTTATTAAAGCCTTGTGTTTATTCTTATATGTTTCAATGGCACTTCCAGGTACCCTCCTTTTTTCGATGATATAGCTGCGCGGCTGATCCCCGTCATTCCACTAATTATATATAGGTTAATTGAAAATGATGCAACTGATATTGCCGAAAGAGTTTTGGCCTTATATTATTCACTTCTCATCTTCCACCCACTGAGATTTACCTTTGTTCGAGATATTCTTGCATATTTTTATGGTCACCTTCCAACCAAGCTTATTGTTCGCATACTCAAAGTACTCGACATTTCAAAGGTAATTTTGCCTTTTTCTTCTTATTATCAACTTTTTTTCTACATATTCCCTTTTTTTTCTGGGAAACTTACATGCCTAGCACACAATTCTTATGTATTTGCATATCTCACTAAACTTTCATATTTAAATACATAGCACTTCGGTGTTTTAATCCTGTGCATGAGAAGTTGCACTTCTAAAAGGTGGTAACAGTGCTAATTTTGATGTGATATTAAATATTTGAGTGCTATGTGTGTAAATATGAATGTTCAGGTTTGTGATATGTAAATACATAAGAATTGTGTGCTATGTATATAAATGTCCTCTTATTTTCTCCATTAACTTTAATCTTTTGGTCAGATTCCTCTTTCAGAATCATTTCCTCAGTACGTTTCATCAAATCCACCAATTTGTCCTCCAGTGGACTACTTTGCCACTCTATTACTTGGCTTAGTGAACAATGTTATTCCTCCATTAAACAGTAAGTCAAAATCAGAGACAGTGAGCGAACCTTCTGCTATTTCCAGCCGCCCGACAATGACCAAAAGCCAAGCATCTCCGCCGTCAGCATCGGCCAACAACGCCGAAGGACAGAAAGCATTTTACCAAAATCAGGATCCCGGTACGTACACGCAGCTTGTCCTGGAAACTGCAACCATTGAAATCCTTTCGCTTCCGGCAACTGCATCCCAAATTGTAGCTTCGCTCGTTCAAATTGTTGCTAACGTACAGCCTTCGCTTATTCAGTCGACCAACGGGTTGCAAGTGCTGTCAGGGGCCTCCAGCCAGACCTCCGGGCTCCCAACATCTCCGTCGGCCGGAGGTTCGGAATCATCCGGGGCAAATCGTTCAGCTTCGGCAACTGGAATGAATGCCACCAGTTTTGTTTCTAGAAGCGGTTACTCATACCAGCAGTTGTCTTGTTTAATGATACAAGCTTGTGGGCTTTTGTTGGCCCAGCTCCCCCCGGAATTTCACTTGCAACTTTACTTAGAGGCATCCCGTATAATTAAAGAATGTTGGTGGCTCACAGATGGGATTAGGTCAATTAAGGAGCTCGATTCGGCTGTTAGTTATGCTTTGGTGGATCCTTCGTGGGCGTCACAGGATAACACGTCGACCGCCATAGGTATAACTCGTTTAGTTTGTTTTTCTGGAAATTTACATACGTAGCACACAATTCTTATATATTTACATATCTCACACCTAAAATTTCTTATTTACATAAGTATCACTTTGATGTTTTAAATCTATGAATGAAAAGATGTATTTTTATTTGATATTAAAGCTTTGAGTGCTATGTGAATATTAAAGGTTAGGTGTGAGATATGTAAACACATAAGAATTGTGTGCTATGCAATTAAATATCCTTTTTTAATGGTCATCACCTTGTGGTTGAAGGACTCCAAAACCATTCAAATCCACTTGACTTTTTTTTTGTGGGGCCATTTACATACATACCACAAACTTCTTATGTATTTACATATCTAACAACTTAACATTTAAATTTTTAATATCCCATCAAAAATATCACCACCGCTATCATTTTAAAAGTGGAATACACATTGTAAAAATATATCAAACTTTTCATGTTGGATATGTAAATATATAAAAATTGTTTGGTATGTAGGTAAATTTCCCTTTTCTTTTTCCTCATAAAAGGGCTTGCTCTACTGTTGATCTATTTGGTGACATTTACTAAATTGAGACGGTAATTTTATGCATGAGCATAGCTTACGTCTTTTTGAGCAACAAAGAAAACTTGGAATTTCACTCTTTGAGCTGCTTAGAAAATTTTATTTGGCTCCCCAAATTCAAACACATTAAAACAAAGAAGGAACTTTACTTTCTTGCCCTTTAATTTTTGATGTTACAATTTTTAAATATTAAATCAAAACAACTTATTTTCTTCATTCTCATTAAAATGTTTAGCATGCATGGTTTTAAACATATTTGATAATTAATTAGATGCATCAAACATCTCATTGGGTGGCTCCTATTATATAAGAAAATAATTGCAGCTTCTAAGTGGTGAGATTTTCAAATGGTTTGGGATTAAGAATGTGGGTTGTTGATGATATCTTGCATGTATTGGATAATTTTGATTGGTGAAATATATGTTTAAAAATAAACTTTTGATAAGCATCTATATGTTGCTAGGTCATTCACATATTGTTTTCACGTATTTGATGAATAGTTAAATTATCATGGACATTGATAAAACTCAGCCCACTTATAATTCTTATATTATATAAACAACATTCTATGGTGTGATCTTAATTTTTTATGGTTATATAAAGTTTTAGTTGCAAAGATATAATTGGGAGGAGAATTCTCACATTATGTACAAACTATAATGTCATATAAAGTTACGCACACGCGCACACACAGATATATATATATATATGTACATATATATATACATATACATATATATACATATACATATACATACATATATATATAAATATTCATATACATTTTTTATATAAATATATATAAATTTACATATACATATATATAAATATACATATACATACATACGTATATATATACATACATATACATACATATACATACATACATACATATACATACTTGCATACATATATATACATATATATGGATCAAGTCTATCTAATTGGTTCTTTATGAATTTTTTGTGATCATAACTATGTTTTGTATTTCTCAAATTTCTAAACTTAGTATTTCTTTAATTGCTTTGTTCCAGGAAATATAGTTGCCCTTCTTCATTCTTTCTTCAGTAATCTTCCTCATGAGTGGCTGGAGTCCACACACACTATCATTAAGCACCTTCGCCCCGTGGCATCCATCGGAATGATGAGAATAGCATTCCGCATAATGAGCCCATTGCTGCCGCGCCTCGCCTTCGCCCGTCCACTCTTCATGAAGGTGTACTACCTTCTATTATGAGCTTATTTTTATTTTTCTATCTGCATAATGAAACATTTCTAATTTACAAAACTAGCATCCTCTTACATTTGAATATCAAGATTCACAATAAAATCTCAACCCATTTTCTTCGCTTTTGTTGAATTCCCAATGATTTGGTTACGACGCACATAAACGATGGATACTATATATGTAATTTCTCCCCTTTTAACATAATAAGGTCTACTCCAGATAGGTCACAAATTAAATATGTTTTATACTAGAGGAATAATGCAGAAGATATCATAATAAAATCATGATCTTCGTGTTTAGCTAAAGTATAATCCTGTCAAAATTTAATTTCTTTTTTTTTCCCCCTCAAAAAGAGTTCTAACTTGTAATTCTTATGGTGCCAAGACTCTAGCGCTTCTATTCAACGTAATGGCGGATGTCTTTGGGAAGAACTCACAGCCTGCAACTCCTGTGGATGCATCAGAAATCAAAGACCTGATTGACTTCTTGTGAGCAAAGCAATCTCAACATATTCCTTAAATCTATATAATGGAAATTTACATACATACGACACAATTCTATATCGAACACATGAAGTTTGATATTCCACTTATAACATTTGGTGTCATGCATGCAATGGCATTTCATATTATATATATACATATATATATATATTAATTTTTATTTTAATTTATTACAGGCACCATGCTGTTATGTATGAAGGGCAGGGTGGGCCAGTGCAAAGTAACAGCAAACCCAAGATAGAGATTCTAACACTGTGTGGGAAAGTGGTAGAACTCCTCAGACCAGATGTGCAGCATCTCTTCATTCACCTGCAGACCGATCCAAACTCTTCTATCTATGCAGCTACTCACCCAAAACTGGTTCACAATCCTGCTTGAGAAGAACACCACCCCTTTTTTCTGCTGCTTTAGTCTATTTATGTAATTTTGACATTTTGTTCTTTGTTCATTAAAATAGTTTCAGGTTTTGTCAGGAGGCTAAAATGTGCAATAATCTACATGGTTTGGACTAGTTTTCAAATTGTTTTTTGGATTGTTATGGTAAGGAATGGTGGTGTAAAATATGAAATGATGGTGTAAATTTTTGGTTGGTTTTTGTGAGTTTGGAAGGCAACAGATTGGGGTGGCTCATAAGCTAATTTATGATTTTTTTTTTTCATTAAATTTGCTGTTATGTATTAAGGAATCATTAGAATGCTTGCAAATGAATTTGTATTTTGGAAATTTTTTATTTGAGTTTTCCATTGTATTTTAAATAAAATACATTTTTTTTTCTAAAATAATTTCTGATTTATATAAAAATATAGATAATTATGTATTGAATCATAATTTTTTGGCTTATTGATTGTCTGTTTTTTGTAGTAAATAAGGGTGAAACAGCAGCCTGAAACAAAGATTGTCACAATTTTCGATGTCATGGCTCTATTATTGTATGTGCCAAGTCGTCGCACGCATTATCGAAGCAGTGGTACCTCATTAGTAAAGCCAGTATTATTGCACGCATATCTAACATTAATTTTGTAAATTACATATGCCCTCTCAAATATTACCTATCGCATTAAAATTGCCAAAATTTTAGCATGGGTTATGGTGTATATGTAAAACCAGAAGATCATGTGGTAGAAATGTAAATGCTTAGAAATTGAGTGGTATGTAGGTAAATCTTTCGTGTTATTATCATACATACATACGCAGGGAGGTAAAAAAACATTTTTTTTACAAAAAAAATATTGCATTTACATGCGGAGTTCAATAAAATCATGTTATATGAAGGTACAAGAAAAAAAAATTTGATTCTGTTACACGAAAATATTCTTCCGTGTTATTCAGGTGTTTGTGTTCTGGGAATATTCTTAATGTTATAATAACACAATAACACACTAATAACACTTAAATAACACAATAATACCAGAATAACCCATAATAACACCTGAATAACACGAGAGGAATATTCCCTTATATTACCGAATATATATATATATATATATATATTTTTTTAGTCATCTCCACGTGGTGTGATTTCTTTGGACTCAGCACGTAACTCTACGGGTTGAGCCCTGCTGCAATACTTTCTCCATTTTTACATATTGAAAATAAATTAAGAAAAACAATTGCTTCAGAACTAGTAATAGACCCAATTATCAAAGTAGATTTGTAGAGAAAAATTAAAGAAATTTCTTCTAGTCAATTTTGTACGGTAATAAAATTATTATTAGTCAGGGAATATGATAATTTATAGCTCATTAAAAAAATATTTTTGGAACATATACACATTTACCCCTCAATTCCTACATATTTATACATCTAACATCTAAAACTTAAATTTTACATACATAAACATCTATTTTTATCAGGAAATTTCTGACGTACCAATGAAATTTCAGACTCAATATAAAATTGAAAGACACTAGCAGTGTTCAAGAAGACCAAAACATGTCACCTCCAATGTAACAAAATAATACATAAAAAAAGGGGTAATTTACATACATGCAAATAATTCTTATGTATTTACATATCTAAATACCAAAACATTCATATTTACATGCATAACCAACAAAATTTTGACATGACATCAAAAACACCACCATCAATGTCTTTTATGTTTCAGAAATGAAATTCTCCTCATGAATAAGTTCATGGCAACTATCACTATGGGTGTAAGACAAGTAAATACATGAGAAATGTTTGGTATGAATGCAAATTTCACAAAAAACAAAACATCCTATCAATATGTTTACTGTTTACAGTCAAAAAATATATAAATAAAGAGGTAATGGGGAAGGATTTTATAGAAGATCATGATTATTTACATGAACAGAAAAGCATGACAGAATTACTAAAAATGGATAGTTTACCTCACAATTTGCTGCCCCTTTTATGATTTACCGAAGGGGAAAAGTGGCACATATGTAAATTATTATATCATCTTGCAGACCTTGAATGTTTTATAAGCCAGTCCATGACAACATCTATGTTGGTTGACTCCTTGCATGAGATCATGTAGCAGCAAACCTCCCTGTCTTTTATAAGCTCAAGCCCCCTAAATCAAAAAACCAAACCATCAATACATAGTTCCATGGCATAGCCTAATTCTTTTTATTTTACAAAAAAAAAAAAAATATATATATATATATATATATATATATATGTTAACAAATTACAGTGAAATCTATAATGGCAGCAGCAAGACAATCGCCAATTCAGTGAAGTGTTATAAATTGGAATATTTACATACATACCCCTCAATTCTTACGTGTTTACATATCTAACACCAAAACTTCGATTTTTACATACATACCAACTTAGCTATTACATGAAAATTTGTATTTCACTCTTTAAAAGTTAAAATAGTGGTATTATAGAGGTGATATGAAAGATTTTAGTGGTTTAAATATAAAAAAGTAAAATATAAGTGTTAGATAAGTAAATACATAAAAATTGGGTGGTATGTCTATAAATGCGCCTATAAAATGTCTGCTTTTTTTTTTCTATTTTTTGTTCTTCTTTACTCGACGTTGGAACTAAGTTTCGTCTATTTTATTTAGGCTGAACTCGACTCATTGATATGATGAGTCAAATTACAAGGTATAAAATAAATGGAGGCTACAAACTCATACTTACATCTGCTCAACTAATGCCTGCTTGAAAATAGCTTCTGATTTGTCAATCTTATTTCCAAGAACAAGGAGAGGAATTCCACTCAGTGAAGGCTTAATCAGCAGGTCATGCAGCTCGCTTCTGGCTATAGGAATGCTATCACGATCAGCGGCATCGACGACATATCTGCCAGTTGGAGCTCATCAGCTTAAACAATAATCTGTGAAAGCTTTTTTATCAATTGTAATAACAAAATTTATTACCACTCAATTCCTATGTTTTTACATACCCAACAACGAAACTTTGCTTTGTTTACATTTGTACAGCTTAAATCTTTCATCAAAAAAAAAAAAACAATTTTTACTTTTAAAATTAAAAATACACCTTTTCATGCATAGATGTGGTATGTATGTAAAAATTGGAGTATACGTGTTAGATGGGTAATTACATAAGAATTGAGTGGGATGTATGTAAATCTTCCTAAAATAAAATATGTTTTGACTATATTAAGACAGATTTCAATTGCCTGTTACTGAACTTTGAATCATTAGATAAGAAAACAAGTATGGTTTCCTTCAAAACTTTAAACTTTTATCAAAACCACCCCAGATTTACACCTCACTCAAACCTGTTATGCCACCAAAATCCTCAAATGAGTGGCCATGGAATCTTGTAAACCTATTTCTAATTTATCCCCCTATCGCCATGTAGGATCGCTATAATACTTACCCATCACCCGGACATTGCCCTAGCAGCTAACAAACTTTGTCCACAACTTAATCACCCCCTAAACAAATATTTCACCCAAGTTAAACGAGTGCTCTACTATATCAATAGAACTCTAAACCAAAAGCCTACCCATCAAACCAACCAAAATCCTACTGATAGTAAATCCACCACAGGCCAATGCACATTTCCAGGTTGCAGCCTCATCTAATGGTGCGTGCAGAAACAATCAACTGACTCGATCCTCCACTGAAGCCGAATATCGAGCCACAGGCACCATAGCTACAAACATCATCTGGCTTCATCGCTTGCTGCAAGATTTTGGTATCAACATCACCAATGTCGCACCTACACACTGCAAAAATATTTCAATGCTAGTACTTGCCAACAATTCAATTTTCATGCTCGTACAAAACACAGAAAAGTCGACTTTCACTTCATTTAGGATTGCATCAAATCCAGCCACCTTGTGGCCCACCACATTGAAACTCAAGACCAACCAGCAGAAATCTTCACTAAGGGAGCCTTTGGGGAAGCTTTTTTGTTGTGGCACATTTTGAAAATGCTAAAATTGTTGTTTGGAAATCACGGTGCGCCAGTTTATCAAACCCGCAACCCGCATTTTTTCGTATGGTTATTGCTTCGCTGCAGTAGATAATTCCTCTCTTGCATCTCTTCTCTGCCCTGCTCCTCCACTCGCGCGCTCTGCCCCATGTAACTCATCACCCTCTCACTGTGGGAAAACCGCTCACATCTCTGCCCTGGGTAATTCCTCTCCTCTACCCCCTCCCCTTTCTCCTCTCTCAACTCTGCCCTAGGTAATCCCTCCTCTCTCACTATGAAAAAACGGCTCCATTGCCTTCTTCATCAGTTCCCTTTGTTCTCCGCAATCCTTTGGTAATTTCTACCCCCTCTCTTTAGTCGTTATGCAATTTAATTTTTGTGGTTTGTGGCTTTGAGCAGTGTGTGGATTGCTCTTTCCGAGTTGTGGTTATGCTTTATGAAAATATAATGATTTTGTGCTTTCAGTAAGGGGTAATGCATGATTGCATTTATTTTTTCTGTAAAATTTGGATGTTTGGTCTTTGAGATTTTGGCCCTTTAGTTCTTGCAGTTTTGGCCCTTTGCTTTTTACAATTTCTGATTCAATAATGTTTTTGGTGATGATGTTTGCAGTTTGTGCCTTTCCTCTATGAGGAATTGAAGTATTCATTACACTGCATTGCTTTTGACTTGTAGTTTGAGCCTTATGGCTTTCTATGACATTTGGAGATTGTGGCTAGTGGTATATGGGTGGCTAGTAGTGTTTTGGGCCATTGTCTATGTGGGTGGCTATTAGTTTGTGGCTTTTCTGTGTATGTGGGTTACAATTGGTGTTCTGCGGCCATTATCGATGATAGGTTGCTATTGGAAGTTCGTGGTGTTTTGGTTGGTACTATGTTGGTCATGGTGATGTGATGGTGGTCTGTTATGGTGTTGATGATGTGGAGGTGGTGGTTAGTTGTTGCTGATGATGTGGTGGTGGTATGATGGTGTGTTGGTGTTGATGATATAGTGGTGGTAGTGTTGGTATTTAGTGTGTTGGTTGCGTGATGTTGTGGTGGCGGTATGTCGATGTTGATGATGTGATGATGGTGGTGTGTTGGTTGTGATGGTGTGCTTGTGGTGGTAGTAATGTTAGTGTTTAGAGTGTTAGTTATGATGGTTTGGTTGTAGTGCTAGTAGTGTTGGTGTTTAGTGTGTTGGTTGTGATGGTCTGGTGATGGTAGTAGTAGTGTTGGTGTTTAGTGTGTGGGTTGTGATGATGATGTGGTGACGGTGGTTGTGGTTTTGGTGTGTTGGTGGTAGTCTTTTGGTTGTGATGTTGCGGTGGTAGTGATGTGTTGATGATGATGATGCATTTGTGTGTATATAATTAATTTCTGGCGGTAGTGGTTTTAGATTTTTCTTTTCTGTTAACTTTTCAAGTCGTGGAATTTTGAATAGGAATTTATGTTTTAATGAGATAACCTTATATTTTTTGCCACACATTTATGTTAATTCATTTCATGTTAGTAGTCAGGCATGGTTAAGAAAAAGAAATCAGTTTGTCATATGGGATAAAGAGATAAAGCTAATATTTTGTGAACTCTGTCCAAAAGAGATGGAATAGGAAATAAGCCAACTACCTACTTTAACAATGAAGAATGGTATAATATAATAAAAAAATTGAAGGCACTGGAATGGAATATGATAGGATGCAATTGAAGATCAGCTAAAAAAGTACAGGAAAATATGAAAAGAGTTAAATTGAGGATCCACAGCTTTGGGTTTGGATCCAGTAAAGCAAATCATCGATGCTTCGAAAGAATGGTGAGCCAAGAGATTGGATGTGAAAATTTATGAAACATACAGTCCTTCACCTTTTTCTTTTCTTTTTTTTAATTACATCAAAATATCAATTTATCCATTAATTTATAGGTCGTGTCGAGTGCCAAAAAAATTAAGTTCTGTGGAACCTTGAGCTTGAAGAAAAGTTGGATCCTATCTTTAGTGGAGTCGTGGCCACGAGTGATCATGCATGAGCACCAAATGAAAAAAAGCTTCCTGACAAAGCTGAGCATGTAGATATCGAGCAAACTGCTGACTATAATAAAAGCCCCAGCCCTAACCCCAAGGAGGTTGAATCTACTAGTCAATCCAAACGTCCAAGAGTTGAGAAAAAGAAAAAATATAGTGTAGCTTTCATTAAAAATCAGATTTCACAATTAGTTATTTCATGCATCAATGACCCTAACACACCACATGCGACTTCTATTCATGTAATCAATGTTATATGTCATATTTCAAGGTAGATTTTTGTCTTCATTTGTCCTAAATTTACTGTGGTAACCTTAATATCTTACATAAATGACCCAAAATTGTATTAAAGTAATTGATGAAATACATGTAAATGCACACCTGTCCAACAGAAAAGATTGTATATATTGGATGCACCCCAATACTCATTTGATTGTACGTTTCATAAATTTACACATCCAATCTCTCGGCCCACCATTCTTTCGAAGCATTGATAAATTGCTTTACTGGATCCAAACCCAAATCTGTGGATCCTCAATTTAACTCTTTTCATATTTTTCGGTCCTTTTTTAGCTGATCACTTTCATGTCTCAATTGCATTCTATCATATTTCATTCCCGTGCTTTCCTTGAATTTTTTTTATTATATTCTACCATTCTTCAATGTTAAAGTAGGTAATTGGCCTATTTCCCATCCAATCTTTTCTGTTGGACCGGTGCACACCTATCCAACTAAAATATACCACGGGAACTCACAAATACAACTTTCCGAAACCACCTCCAGATTTGGTTGAATATGAATAAATTAAATATTTATTGCATTACAATATTAATGAATAAACTTGTGATAAAAAAAAAATTATTTGGTTGATATTAGATAACCATTACCAAGAGGATATATCATGCAATTCCCTGATACAAAATATCATATTTTGGATTTTGAAAGAATCAACACAACTCAGGGTAGAAAGGAGTTGTTTAACAAGAAGCACTTATCTTTACGTGGTGTTATTGAAAGGACATTTGAGGTTTGGAAAAAAATGGGTTATTTTGTGTGATATGTCCACCTACCCTTTCAATAAAAAAGTGAATATTATGGGTGCTACGATAGTTCTCCACAATCACATTCGTCAACGTCATTCACGTAGTGATATTAATTCAGTAATGCAGATGAGGATCAATCACATGTATCGGTCTAGGTATACGAATATTGCCTAGGCTAGTCAAGAAGGGGAAGGTGTTGGAGAGATAATGGATTTGAGAAAGCAAATTACAAGTGCAATAGTTAATAGGTGAAAAGATTTTGTACGTTGCATTTCTTTATTTGTGTAATGTGTTGAAAAAACAACTATTGTTTATTGTAATGATGCTATATGGAATGATGTTTATGTGAACTTTCAATTCATTGCAAATCACTTTTTCATTCTTCTCCCACCTGGATGACCTCTAGGCAACCATAGGTTTAATATAGATTTTATTCTTGCATGTTTCTTTCTTTTTTTCTTTTCTTTTTTTTTTTTTTTTTTTTTTTTGTTTTTTTCTTTTTGAGGTCTAAGATGACATAAATGACCTTAAGAGTTCTTCTGGATGATCTTTGTGGTTATAAGATTTTGTTACATAAACAAACTACGTATTACATTTTTTAAAGGCAACCAAAACCCCTTATTTTTCATTCAAATGAGTATTGGGGTCTTTTTGGATGGCCAAATGTGGTGATATTGTTCTGTGACACATTGAAGCACAGTTTTATGTAGTTTAAAAGCAACCAAGATCCCTTTTTGGATGGCCTTTCTACTTGAGTGGGGGGGGGGGGGGGGGTTTGTCCTGCACTCATTGGGACCATCCATCCACAACAAACACCATCAGCCCCACTGAATACTGGCATTTCCTAACTAATTTCGTAATTTAAAATCTTTATATATACCTGTTACGAACAACCGAAGAAAAAATGTTTTTCATATATATAATCTTTGTATTACACTTCTTAAAGCATTGAACTAATATTATCTAGCTGCAAGTATTTCTCTACTACTGTGTTCCAATTCTTCCCGCTGCTACAATATTCACATAATAAACAGTTTTGAATATGCCTTCCACCTTATTCTCAATTTCCAATGAACACCTTCAGGCTTCTCAGCCACATACAAAAACTGGAGTGATAGGAAGTCAGCTTGACCATGATCGTTCAATTTGCTTAAAGCATCTTGAAGACATAGTGAAACGGCCTATGCAATTTCTCTTAAAAGAAAAAGCAGCTTGGCATTCTTATCTCTTTGAATAATTCAGACTATCTCATCTCACTGAAATTTGCCAGGCCATCGGACCTACTTCCCTACTTTGAACCCCTGCTGTCAATTGCTACTTATCTCCTAGAATGTGTTCCCTGAAATCTGAGTGTGAGTGACAAGGGAGCTGCCCGCAGGGACCCCATCGGTGTGTTCTGTTGCGTCCCTATTCTAGCTATAGTGCCGGACAGAGCCGTCTGTCATCCCTGCTAAAGTATCACAGGAGATTGCGGCCTGGTCCGGTCCAAGATAAAAAGTCAACACTTCTTTTATGTGGATTTCTCTCCTAAAGATTTCTCATCATCATACATTTATTGAGAGGTCTGATGGAGAAGTATAGAGAGAATAAAGAGCATCTACATATGATTTTTATTGATTTAGAAAAAAATTATGTTAAGGTTCCAAGAGAAATCCTTTGGAGAGTTCTAGAGAAGAAATGTATTGATATGACTTATATTCAATTCATTAAAGTTCATTAACTTATATTCAATTCATTAAAGATATATATACTAGAGTTGCTACTCGTGTTCGAACAGGAGGAGGATTGACCAAATATTTTCTTATTTTAGTTGGATTAAATCAAGGATCGGGTTTAAGCCCATATTTTTTGCTTTAGCTATGGATGCTCTTACTAGACATTTACAGGAGGATATACCTTAGTGTATGTTTTTTGTTGATGATATCCTTCTCGTAGATAAGACTAAAGAAAGAGTTCAGAAAAAACTTGAATTATGGAGGCTACATTGGAGTTTCAAGGCTTTCATTTGAGTAGATCATTGCTTGAGTAGATTTAAAATTAAATACATGGAATGTAATTTTAGTAGTAGTAGTAGCTCCAATGGCATAGTTGTAAATATGAGTGATCAAAACATTAAAAGGTGTGAACGCTTTAGATATCTCGGGCCTATTGTTCAAAGTGATGGTGATATGAATGAGAATGTTATAAGTAGAATTCAAGTTGATTGGTTGAAGTGGAGAAATGGTTCAGGCTTATTGTGTGATAGAAAAGTACTACTTAGACTGAAGGGAAAATTTTATAAGATGGTGGTGAGTTCTGCAATGCTCTATGGCACAGAATGTTGGCCTTTAAAAGAGAAGTATAAAACAAATTTAAGTGTTGTCGAGAGTGTTGTCGAGATGAGAATGTGAGAATGCTTAGGTGGATGAGTGTCTTGGCACTTAGAGACAAAATGTGAAATGAATATATCTGTGATACAGTTAGTGTAGCTCAAGAGGCGTACAAAATTAGAGTGCCCTCCTAGATGATTTGGTCACAATAAACGTCGGCCATTTGATGATTTGATTAAGAGAGTAGATGTTTTAGATTCAACTTATGTTAAGAAAGGTAGAGGTGGACCTAGAAAGGCTTTGGCATATTGTATAAAAAACGATTTTAATTTATTACAATTAAATGCAAATATGACACTCAATAGGACGCAATGGAGAAAAAGAATTCATGTAACCGACCCCACTTAGTGGGATAAACGGTCGTTGTTCTTGCTGTTGTTTGGGTGGGGTCCACTCCTATTACCTTAGGTTTATAAATATGTTGTTTTCGTAATTTAAGTCAGCTTTTTGTGATTTTTCTGTCAGGATAGCAGAAAGCCCTGTGTTCAATTCTAGAACTGTCTCCGAGGGCGACTGGTGCTCCGGTTGTATCTCGATCTGAAGTGGTGATTATCCTCGACCTTCTCATCCTCCACAACATCTCCGTAGACGTAACTTCTGCAGCCCCCCGTAACGCCACCTTTGCTATCAGCTGCAGCCCCACGCCTCCTTGCCACCTCCGTCCTTGTCGTTGTCACTGTTACAACCTCCCTCTTCGCTGCCTTTGTATTCCAGTGCTCCATCTTGCATCCAGCGTTCTTCCAACCAAAGAGAATCCCCTCAGTTGTTGTTCTCACCATCCCGGACCACATCCCCGCCTCCTAACCGTTATCCTGGTCCACTTGCACAGCCTCCCTATCACATATATGCTCCAGCCCCGAATTCCACCTTGATGCACCCAAAACAGAGAGTACTTGAAGTTCCATTGCCATATTCGTCGACTTGCTCCACAGTGCCACCTTACCGCCACCATTTCGGACCCTCAACAACCACCATCATCACCTGCAATCCACCTTAGTTTGAGTTGTTGTAGTCATTTGTCGCAATTTCAGATTTTTATGTGCCAAGTTGTAATTTTCCCTTTCAATGGTGTGGTTGCAACTTACCTATTTATATTTCAGCAATAATATTTTGTTATTTATTGTTGTTTGGGTTAACTTCGGTATCATTTAGTATCAGAACTAACCTAACCCTATTCTTATCCTAGAGTTGCCAAATCAGCCCCACCCCCTACCTCCCTCCAAAGAAAAATGTTTTCCCTTCTTTTCCACTCAAACCATCCTTGCATCCCCTTCTACCCCTACCAAAACCTTAAACTCTAACCACGCCACCAAAGAGATAATTATCGAAACCTGAACAGAAGAAAATGTCGCGATGTCGTTTATGAGAAATCAGCGAAGGGATGTCCAGGAACCTTCTATAGAGGATGTGTGACAAGAAAACCTTCAATTGCAATAAAGGTTAGCCGCCTTCAATAGGAAGCGGTCCGGACGAGTCACCCATAGCCCCAACTGTGAATTACTAGATCAAATGAATGGAGTAAAACCATGCACATTTCAATGATGAAAAACCTCCACCCTGAAGATTTGACTTGAAATATCTAAGAAGCAAGGATTTGGCATATTTTGATGATCACTTGGATCTAAACGAGTTCATCGAGTGACTTCAAACCTTCGAAATTTTCTTTTAAGTACCAGGAATTCTCACCGGACATAATGTTAATGAAGAGTGGATTATTTTGAAAGGAAAAGTTGAAGCATCTACACCCATGTGAGGCAAAAGACAACATCACTATTTTGTCCAAGTTGAAATGCGAGATGAACTGTCAGTACCTATCAGTTCATTACATATCGGATGTTCAACCCCTAACTACAAAAGTGAAGAGACAACATCACAGAATAACAATCACATCTTCCAGGCGGGGTTCAACCCCAAAATCTTAAAGTCAGAGTACACCTAGAGAAACATCCAAATCGAGTTTGTCTGAGAAGGAAACTAATTCAAAATAGAGAACAAGTAGAGCAAACATGTGTTCTAAAATATGTCCCAACCAGAAAGTACGTCAAGTGTCATGGGTTTGGGCACCATGCATCAGATTGCTCAAAAAAAGGCTCAGTCTATTTCACTGAGCAGGGACAGTTGAAGAAATGAACAATGACACAGCAGACAATAAAGAAAGAGAAGACACAAAGGAGGAGTATAAGCTATCAGTCAATGAGAAATATGTCATCAATTCCAATTAAATCGGGAGAGAGAATTCCCGTTGAGTTAATATTAACTATTCTAGAAGGTAATGACTCCAAGGTAATAGGCATTTAGGCATAATATGAGATTGTGGTGCCTAGAACTACCTTTTTGCAGGCATTGAGATTAGCATCAGTATGACTAGCATTAGATGTCCAAAAGGGTCATGAGTTTGAGAAGTCAATATCAGATATAGGGCAACCTCATTAGAGGATTTTGAAATTTCAGATATATAGTCTACCTCTTAAGTTTCCCCTAGTGAGGGAGGTCCAACAAATCAAAGATAAGTCTCTTTTGCACCACCGTCGGAATACTATATGGAGTCATTGAATATTAAAATCAGTTCAACACTGTACCCACCGATAGTTGTTAAGAAAGAAAGGATGAACCACAGCGTTGAAAATTGCTTTAAATTTTTTTGGGGAAAGAACATCCTACAGTAGAATTCAGGTCCTTTCAGAGAAGAAAAAGAAGAAAAAGAAGCCCCTCCTGAGTGGTTACAATTTAGTGTGGCACAGTCTGCCTTAAATGTTGTTCCAGAGTTTATTCCTTCCGATAGACTTGTTCATCACACATTCAGCCAAGTATAATGAGTGGGAGAAACAGATTATAGATTTACTTGCTCGAGATTTGGCTCCTGAAAATTTATGTCGATATGCAGTTCCAGCTCAAGTTGTGCCCAAAATGGATGGAAACTTATTTTATCAGGATGCGCTTTGGAATGACAACACCTAGAGGAATGACTTACTAGGAAGTTACAATAGGGCCGACCTGACGACTATGATGAGACAGAAGCTTCGACAAATGAGATTGAAACTCCCCCCCCCCCCCCCCCTCGCTCCTCCTCTCTCACCATTATCTTTTCGCGTATTCTACTATAGTGTCCCGATTCTAGCTACCGCACCGCATGGAGCTGTCTGCGATCCCTAACCACATGACATTGCAACTTGGACTGGTCCATAAGCGTCGGCCGACACTTCCTTTACATGAATTCCCCGCACTCCCACCTACTGACACCATTCTGAACCCCCAACAACCACCACCATCACCTACAATCCACCGTAGTTTGAGTTGTTGTCATTTGTCACAATTTCAGATTTTTGTATGTCATGTTGTTGTAATTTCCCCTTTCAGTTGTTTATTTTTCACTTCCCCATTTGAGTTTCAACAAAAATATTTTATTATCAATTGTTGTTTGGCTTAACTCCGGTATTAGTGAGTTTGCCCTTAAACATGGAACATATTGTCATTCGACACAAAATATAGTGGTTTTGCTTAAGAGTAAAATAAATTTCAAATACCATATTTCAGCTCTAAGGAAGAAAATCAGTTTACATATTAGTTTTACAATGAGAAATGTAAATGTGTAACGTGCTCTTCTCCCTATTAGTTTTTATCATAGATCACATTTTGTAATTGTTTAGAACATAGTTGTGTACACATTTTGTAATATTTGTATAGTAATGCAAAATGCACACTTTCAAGGAAGAAAATGAGTGAACTTATTCAGACTTACATGATTGCAGATACTCCACGACAATACCGTTCCCACATGGTGCGAAACCTCTGTTGACCTCCAAGGTCCCAGAGCTTTATGGTCACATTGCCCTTCGTCACTTTGCGCATGTTAAAACCCACCTTTTTTTGGGAAGAAGTCGGATTAATGACTTCCAGATATACAAAGTAAAATAGTTAAAATCATTAATTTCCTTAAGTTATGACACATACAGTTGGAATCATGTCTTCACTGTAGCCACCTGTCTGAAAACATAAAATAGAATGAATTTTATGTAAATTACAGAAATATACAGCAATACCAAAAATCAAATATCAAGTTGTCTCACTGAAATAGCATTAACAAGCGAAGTTTTTCCTGCATTCTGAAGTCCAATAAGTGAGAGTTCCATTTCCTGCTTGAAGAACAAGCTGCAAAATATGCTTTTAGAACTAGAAAAAGATACCTGGCCTTGAAATGGATAAAGAGCAAGCATCAACTTTAGATATTAAAATTAAGTTAAATTTAAACACATACCACACAAACCTTATGTATTTATTTATCTAACACCCAAAGTTTGCACTTATAACGCCTTCATGTCAAAAACCTGTGCATGAAAGGTGCATTTCACTTTTAAAAATGTAGTGATGGTGGTAAATTTGATGTGATGTTAAATATTTGAGTGGTATGCATGTAAATATGAATGTTTTGGTGTTAGAATTTATATGCATAAGAATTGTGTGGTATGTATGTAAACGCCCCTTAAAATTGAAGGGCCAAACCCTGTTATGCTAAGAAAAACTAGCTGGCATAACGAACTCATAGAAAAAAGCAGCTATAGAATTGCAACTAACTTTGGAAATGTATCAAGAACCATTGGTTTCTTGAACACTAACAAGGCAAGTGCAACTGCAAATTGCACTTAAAATCCAAGGTAAGTCCGTATTTTGCGCTACTGCTCAAACTATGATGTGAGCATGCCTAACTGTCACCAATGTTCCAATTGAAGCTTTCACAATATTTAGAAACCCCCAAATAGAGCCTAACAAACTACGATGGTCAAGAAAAATTATACTGACAAAACTCTCGTGAGGCATCTTAAGACCAAAGAAAACATAGTAAAGATAGAAAAATAAATAAATAAATCCAGTAACAATTATTCAACCCATGGCAAATTTTGGCATTACAATAACAACAAGCATTTATTTGATAAGTGGGGTCGTCTACATGAATCATTTTTCTCCATTTTGTCCTAAAGAGTGCCATATTTTCATTTAATTCTAATAAATTAAGATCATTTTTTATGCAACATACCCAAAGCTTTAAGGTCTACCTCTACCTTTCTTAACATAATTCAAGCCTAAACCATCTACTCTCCAAACAAGGTCAACAGATGGTCAATATTTAAGGTGACCAAGCCATCTAAGGTGACTCTCTCTAACATTATATGCAACTGGAGCTACTCCAACCCTTTCATGGATATATTTGTTTCGTGTTTGGTCTCTAAGTGTAAAGTCATTCATCCACTAAGCATTCTCATCTCAGCAAAACAATTTAACTTCATGCTTCTCTTTTACAAGCCAATATTCCACACCATGAAGCATTCAGGTCTCACCACCGTTTTATAAAATTTTCCTTTAAATTTGGTATTCTGATTAGAGTGGCACTAGAAATAGTGTAGGTGTAATTATAGATAAGAGTTTGAAAAATAATATTGTAAAAATTAATAGAATGGTGATAGAATTATTGCCCTTAA
The DNA here is from genome assembly GCF_001263595.1 of Phalaenopsis equestris. Classification (NCBI taxonomy): domain Eukaryota; kingdom Viridiplantae; phylum Streptophyta; class Magnoliopsida; order Asparagales; family Orchidaceae; genus Phalaenopsis; species Phalaenopsis equestris. The sequence goes on from NW_018218641.1 coordinate 223,168, forward strand.
GATTATTATTGATTCTAAGTTTTTTAATTTTGCTTATGCTCCTCAGGTAGGTCTACATATAGGGGCTAAAGTTAAATTCTGGAATGACTTAGAAGACTTAATACAAATGATTCCTCTTAAAAAAAGAATTTTTATTAGAGGAGATTTAAATGAGCATGTCGATAAGGTGATAGAAGATTTCAAAAATATTCATGGTGGCTACGGTTTTGGAGCGACGAATGAAGAAGGTAAAGTCATTTTAGATTTTGCTTTAGCATATGATTTTATTATTACTAATAATTTATTCAAGAAAAGAAATTAGTAACTTATTACTTATAAGAATGGGTCTAATAAAACACAAATTGATTATTTTTTTATGAGAAGAAAAGACTGTCGAGATTGTAAAGATTGTAAGATCGTTCCAAGTGAGGATTTAAGTACCCAACATCAATTATTAGTTCTAGATTTTAAGATGAAGAGTAGTAAAATAAACAATGCTAGGACTCGTCAACGCAGAATTAGATAGAGAAAACTAAATGACACATAAAATTATTTTTATGAGTAAAATTCAAGATTTCAAAATTTGGGATGTTTATGAAGAAGCAAATGATATATGAGAAAGTAACAAACACTATTAAACAAGTGGCAAAAGATGTACTTGGAGAATCAAAAGAAAAAGTTTATATAAATAAAAATAGTTGGTGGTGGATAATAACGTGCAAAAAAAGATAAAATATAAGAAGTTATGTTATAAAAATTGGTTTAATTGTAAAACCTTAGAGAACTGAGAAAAATATCAAACGGCTCGTAGGGAGTCTAAAAGAACAATTTGTGTGCTAAAAATTTTGCTTTTAGTAATTTTTATGATAGATCGGATACTAAGGAGGGTGAAAAATATATGGGATAACTAGCCAAACAAAGAGAAAAGAAAAGTAAAGATTTAACTCAAGTAAAGTGTATTAAAGCCAAGTAAAGTGTATTAAGTGTATTAAAGATGAAAATCAAAAAGTGTTTTTCATGAAAAAATATATTCAACATAGGTGGGTGAGTTATGTTGATAAACTTTTTAATAAATTTTCTGAAAATAGGATCGACCTTAGTGATCTTAATATTGTTGATAATAATAAAATATTTCATTTTTACCATCACATTAGTTAAAAAGAATCATCGCATTAGTAAAAAAGAAGCATTAGTAAAAAAGAAGTTGAGGGTGCTTTAAAGAAAACTAAGGGTGGAAATTGAAGTGTCAAAATATTTAGGAAATTTGGAAGTTTCTTGGCTTACCAAACTTTTTAATATTATTTTAAAAACTAAAAAGATGACTAAGGAGTGGAGAAAGAGTATTTTGATCCCTATTTTCAAAAATAGAGGGGATGCATAAAAGTGTGCAAATTATAGAGGAATTAAATTGATGTGTCATACTTTAAAATTATGGGAGAGGGTAATTGAACATAAGTTAAGACGTATTACAAAGATTTCTCATAATCAATTCAGTTTTATGTCGGACAGGTCTACCATGGAAGCTATACATTTATTGAGGGGTTTGATGGATAAGTTCAGAGATAACAAGGAGGATCTACATTTTTTTTTTATTGATTTAAAAAAAGCTTACGATAAGGTTTCAAGAGATGTCTTTTGGAGCGTTCTTGAGAAGAAAGGTGTTGATATGACTTATATTCAAGTCATTAAAGATATGTATACTAGAGTTGTTAGTTGTGCTCGAACTGAATGAGGATTGACCAAATATTTTCCTATTTTTGTTGGATTACATCAGGGTTCAGCTTTAAGCCCATATCTTTGTGCTTTAGTTACGGATGGTTTTACTGGACATTTACAAGAGGATGTACCTTGGTGTATGCTTTTTGCTGATGATATCCTTCTTGTAGATAAGACGAGAGAAAAAGCCGAGAGAAAAAGCCACGAGAGAAAAAGCCAAGGAAAAACTTAAGTTATGGAGGTCTATATTGGAGTCTAAAGGCCTTCATTTGAGTAGAACTAAAACTGATCACGGGACAGAAGTGTAACTATGGGTGATCAAATTATTAAAAGATGCGAACAATTTAGTAATCTTGGGTCTGTTGTTCAAAGCGATGGTGACATAGACGGGGATGTTAATATTAGAATTCAAGTTGGTTGGTTGAAATGGAGGAATGCTTCTGGCATTTTGTGTGATAAAAAATTACCTCTTAGAGTGAAAGGAAAATTTTACAAGAAGGTGGTGAGACCTGCAATGCTCTATGGCGTTGAATGTTGGCCTTTAAACGAGAAGCATAATACCAAGTTAATTGTTGCCGAGATGAGAATGATTAGGTGGATGCGTGACGTTACACTTAGAGACAATATGCAAAATGAATATATCCGTGATAGGGTGGTGTAGCTCCAGTGACGAACAAAATTAGAGAGAGTCGTCTTAGATGATTTGGTCACATTAAACACCAACCATCTGATGATCCGATTAGGAGAGTACATGTTTTAGATTCAACTAATGTTAAGAAAGGCAGAGGTATACCTAGGAAGACTTAGGCTTATTGTATAAAAGATTATCTTATTTTATTAGAACTAAATGAAAATATGACACTAATGTTAAGAAAGGCAGAGGTATACCTAGGAAGACTTAGGCTTATTGTATAAAAGATTATCTTATTTTATTAGAACTAAATGAAAATATGACACTAAATAGGACACAATGGAGAAAAAGGGTTCATGTAGCCGACCCCACATAGTGGGATTAAGGCTTTGTTGTTGTTGATGATGTAAGTCTAAGCAGTACTTTTCTATCACATAATAGGTTAGCTTCATTCCTTCATTTCAACTATCCAACTTGAATTCCACTAGTAATACCCCCATCTATATCACCATCACTTTGAACAATAGAACCAAGATGTCTAAACGTTCACTCCTTTTAATGACTTGATCACGCATATTTACAACCCCTCCACTAAAAAATGAAGGAGAATGCAAGAGAGAGAGAGATACAGAGAGCGAACACAAGGTAAGGAGAAACAAAGAGGAAGAGCAAGCAGGCAATCCCCGCAATCATGCAAGTGAGAAAACTTTGAATGAAGAATCTTCCAAGCCTCTTTAGTGAGGTGGATGAAGAACAAAAAAAAGGTGATGAGGTAGTAATAGGTTACATACATTTTAAACTTAATTTGTCGAGAAGACAAAGGAGTTGGAGAGCAAAAAATTGTGACGGAGTAAATATCAAATCAAAGTTATATCAATCGTCACTGAAACTATACAAATGACGCCCGTTCGAGAAGACAATCTACATCAATGCTACAAAATGTCAAAAATATTTGGCGATGCCACAAGAATGTGAAACACAAATTTACCCATGCACAAGACTAACAGCATGCATTATGAAGCGCTCGAATGGTGAATTTGTGAGGCAGAAATATATATATATACATAAAAAAAGCCCAAACACTAATATATTAAAAAGAAAAAGATACAGATAGGTTGTATGAGTGGGCCCAAAAGTGGTACCCAATCCACACGGTACAACACAAAAAAAACTTAAAAAAAAAGAGAGAGTATATATAAAAAACTCAAACCACCAGGACTAGGGACGACCCAATTTAGTCCTGCTTCTATCTTTAGTTCTCGAAAGGGAGTCAGCTAACAAATTGGTGAGGTGTGTACCATTACCCGAAGTAACCAAAGTATTATCCATTAGATTCCTGAGCTCAAGTAGATCTACATTCTTCTTCTTCCTCCTAGAAGTGTAAACTTGTCGTTCCTCATCCTAAGATTAATCATTCAGATGAGGTGGTAGAGCTGAAGCAGAAGGATTGTCAACTGTTGTACCCACAATAGGTTCTAGTATATGTGAAGTCATATTAACTTAAGTGATACGTAACTTAAGAAAAACAGAAAATTTACGTAAGTATATATTCCTATTAGATTTTAAAAAAATCATACCATATATATAAGCCTCTCCTCACCATCTGCATGAAGCCAAACTCCAGTAAAACTCTCCAACACCAGACTCCATCCGGATGCTACCTTTCTCGAACAGATTCACATGTTTCCCTCACCAATACAACGCCAACAATCCATCTTCTCGCTTCCACCTGCCACCCGCAATCCACATCCCTCTCTGACTCAACGTCTACTTGCCATAAAGAAACAAGAAAAAATAAACAAAAAACCTCACAGTTCGCCACAACAAGCAGCATTCTTCTCCAGATTAAACCCATTTACTCCTTGATCTGGACTCCTCCCTGCTGTAATCTCCAGCAAGCAAGCTTGTCCCAGCAACACCCAATCTTCCTTCCATCATCTCCCTGCAAAACTCCTCCAGCTGAGCTCCTCTTCTTGATTGAGCACCAATCTCCCATACAGAACATCCCCAAATCCAACCTCGTACAAGTTAAGAGTCGTATCCCTCTCCTTTCGTCGCAGGTGCTGCTCACTTCATCTTTGTTACCCGACTCCATAGCTACAGCAACTCTTACCATTTCCCTCAACCTTTTACCCGAGATCTTTTTTCCCAGTCTATTTTCTTTCTTCAGTATCACTTTCTCTCCTGTTGCGGCTGCTACCCCTATTTCCAAAGCAGCTGAGCTGTAACCTGCAATACTCGGCTGCTCCGCTTCCCTCCTCTCATTTTCCTCATCAATTACAACGCCCGAACACATTTTCCACTCCAATTACAATGTCCGAAAACATCTTCCACTCCATTTGCATGTTCGGCTCAGCCTGCACAGTCCCTATTCACCACCACCCAATAATCTCTCCACTCTCTCTACAAAAAAAATTATTATATAGATATATCTAGTATTTCGCCTTACAGGTTCGCTGTTTAGTCACTCTGAATTCGCCGACCTCGCGCTAAAGTATAATACAAGGAACAATTTAGTACCCATTCAGGTTATTCCAACCCACCGTGAAAATCTAGTTTAGCTATTTATTCAGGTCCCGAAGACCTATCTGCATCATTTGAGATAGGTAGGTTAAAACATATAACCCTGGTGTTATAAAACATCACCCATACACGTCTTTTTAGACTGATGACGGGCCTTTATCAGCTAATTACATCCCCAATGGAGGAGAGGATGCCAAAATGCTGCCAAATTTTCGACTAAAAAAATGACTTAAACAAAACTTCAAAGAAAAATAAAAAGTAAAATTAATCAACATATAAAAGTTTAAATGAGGAAGCAATTTTTGAATACTTAAGCATAACCTACAAGGGACTTGACAGCTCACCTAGAAGCACGAAGGCAACCTATAATGAACTCAATCACTCGCCAATAAACATATACACTACCTTCATGTTGACCTCATTTTTAGTGAGATCTAGTCTTCCTCTTAGGGTTTAGGATCTAGCGTTAGGGATCTACCTTCGACTAACTTAGAACCTTAGAAATGGAACCCGCCTTGTTCTAGAAATTCAACCCGCTTCTGTACCCTTTTGGAGTTTCGCGTGTGTGGTATCGACTTCTAGCACTTAAAAGGGTGAAACCAACATGAAGTGAAACCAACATGAGGGAACCCAAAAGGGATTCCTATAAGACCTTTAGAGCTTTAGGGTGGCCTTTTGCACAATTCGCACCCGCGCGCACAAAACTTCGTAGTTCGGAGAGTCGACACGTCTGATCGCCACAACTCGCATCGCTTGCACTGTTACCTGTCGAAGACTTGAATAAACCTTTTGAAACGATCGATAGCGGTCGAAATTTTGTAGAATTTGAATTTTGACGCGTTTTTGACCTGATTGTTGACGACGTTGTCCGAGCGACCCCGGATGACAAAACGGACCGCACCGGCACGTCTGGAGCGTCGATTTTGCCCAGGGAGGACACCCATTTTGTTACATCGCCGCACGTGAATAAATTGCATATAATTTAATATATATATATATATATATATAACCAATTCCCCCTTTCCTCTTTAAACACTAAATCCCTAAACTCACGCACCCGAGCTCTGTCTCACTTTCCTCTCCCGTCCGCGTGTCTAGCCTTTCCCTTTCTCGGTCTCGAGTCAACCGAGCTCCTCCTCCACGCGAGAGAAAGTTGACCTCGTCCGTCCTTGCCTGACATCCCTCTGCCCTGCCTGACACTTTCTGCCCGTGGTCTTCCTTCCCGAAGCCGTGTCAGTCTCCCTAAGCTGTGGTTTTCCTTTTCTTGGTTTGACTCTGGGAAGCTTGATCCCTGGTACACTGGAATCTCCCTAGTACACTTGAATGACAAACTCTCTCTTCTTCCCGATGCTTCCCTCGCTGCTACTGGGCTGGCCGCTCGGTCCGAGATGTTTCGGTGGCTTTCCGGTGGCTTCGCCTTCTGTGAGCAGGGAGCGCGTCATTTTTTTCTTTGGCCCGATTCGAGTGTCGTGGGTCAATGGTGTGATCTCCTTTCTCTTCTCCTCTCTTCTCTGCCTATAAACATAGTTTCTTTTGGAATTTTGGTTTTGTTGAAAGTTTACAAAAAAAAAGGAGAGTAGAAGTTTTAGCTCTGAGGAGATTGGAAAGGGGATTTCTATGAGAGCTTTTCCTTGAGGTGAATTCTGGTGTTGCAGTGCTTTACATTGGCATTAAGGAGGTGCCTCTTCTTTCCTTTTTTTTTTTTTTTTTTTTTTTTTTTTTTTTTTTTCCTTCTTTTTTTGCTTCCTCTCTGTTTTCTCTCTGCCGAGTCTTTGAGCATGGCTCTGTTGGATGGTACAGCATGCTAGTTTACTTTACTTTCACATATTTTTGAGATATTCACTTTAAGAGCATGTGAAGGATAGAAATATGAGCATGTTTCAGGAGTTCGATTTGATTACTCACTTAGAATGGTGGAAATATAGCATGACATAAGTGTTCTCCTTCTCTCTACTTGTTTGAGATGAAACAGTGGCATAGTTCTATTATTGTGAATGGGAAGCTTGAAACATGGTCTTGAAATAATTCTAGCACCTCTTGCAAGCATGTTGGGATGTGAATTATGAAGTTTTTCATCTATTTTTTATTTAGCATGAGATATGGGAGAGGTTATTTGGCCTTTCATGCATGTTGGGGTTTTGGCTTGGGCATCTTATGACTTGCTCTTACTTAAAATGAATGCTAGAGAGTTCACTTTACTTTTTATACATATGTGGGGCTTGGTTTAGCTCCTCGTGAAGTTCCTCCCCTGTTCAAATATTTGTTGGAATAATTTTATGTTTGGAATGTTTAGACATGCAGGTTGTTCCTTAGGCTTGAAATGGCTAGAGCTTTAATGTTGCTGGGCTCGGTTTTGGCTTGATTTGGAGTCTCGGTTTTGGGCTTGAAATGGTTAGATCTTTAATGTTGTAGGGCTCGGTTTTGGCTTGATTTGGAGTCACGGTTTTGGGTTTGAAATGGTTGGATCTTTAATGCTTCATGAGAGTCTGGATTTTAATATTGTTGGGCTCGGTTTTGGGCCTTGAATGGCTCGGCTTTGGGCTTTTGTTGGTGCTCGGTTTTCATTTCAGGAGTACGGGATGTTGATTTTTGTGGAGACTTGAGTCTTGACTTTTATTGAGGTGTTAAAGCTCTTTTCCTAGCTTTAAGAGCTCTCGTGTTTGGCCTCTGTTGGACTCGGTTTGGCTCTAGTTGGGGGGTTGTGTTTGCTTTGTTTGGCCTCTGCTGGACTCGGTTTGGTTCTAGTTGGGGGGTCGTGTTTGCTTTGCCTGGCCCTTACTCGAGAGGTGGTTTGGAGGTGGTTGGTTGGCTTTGGTTCCTATTCCTACCTGTGAGACCCATTGGAGTTTCTTAAGTTTAATTCCCCCCCCCCCCTCTTGTTGAGTTTAACTCACTTGATTGTTGGTGGATGGATCAAACTTGTTACTTTGAGAGATTGGTGATGTTTTGTACTCTTCTATGTATATCAAAACTTGTAGAGAATTGATTTGGGTTTGCCCCG
>NW_018218641.1:231034-250477 GCF_001263595.1 Phalaenopsis equestris
GTGATGTTTTGTACTCTCCTATGTATATCAAAACTTGTAGAGAAGTGATTTGGGTTTCCTCCAGCCGCGAGCTTCCTCTTCTTCTGTGTCTCGGGTTGTCTCAGCCGTGAGTCCTACCTGCTGTTCATCTCTTTGTAGTGATCCCTGGTCGTGAGCATTTATTTGATTTTGTGGGAAGATTTTTATGCTTATTTGATATGTGAGGTTATGGATTAATTCGGAAGTTGGAAGATTTTGATATCAACTTTGGGATTTTGGGAAGATTTGCAAGCTTTATTTGGGAGAGCATTTGGTTGATTTGATTAATCCTACGTCTTTGGGGTCTGAGAAAATTAGCGCAAGGTGCCCCTTTATGTTTTTTAGAAAAGACCTTTGGCCATACTTTTCCATGTCTTTTCGATAAGAGTTTTGAGAACTGATCCGGTGTTTTAGATGGATCGGTGTCTCCTCTCTCTCACACCATTTTTGTTCTTTTCTTTCCTTGCTTCTTGGTTCGGTTTTTCGATGTTTATGTCAGACTCATAAGTATCCACGTATAGTCTTTTGCTATACGTGAAACCATCAAGCAAGGTCGCAAGTAGTCGTTTTGGGGCGTACGGTGTTGATGATAAAGGCACACCGAAGATAGAGCAGAAAGATGTCATATCCTATAACATCAAGATCCAGACATTTGATGAATAATAGGATATGATATCCTTTACCGACATAAGTCTAGCGAGAGTTGGCTCGAACCTCCTCAGTGGGTCGGCGATCCTATGCCTGACAGTGTAATCGTCTTGTGGACAATAAAAATTGCCAAAAATCTATTTCAAAATATAAAATACATTCTTCTTCATAAAACAAAATTTGATAATCTTTTTTAAGATTTATGTGTATGTCAAAAATATGAATTTTAAAATATGTGTTTAAAATACATTGTCCACCTGACGAATACCTGTTTAGGCTGGGAGATAGCCCCCTAAGTGAGGTTCAGGACACCTTTCTAGACACTCGTGTTACTCTTCCTTTCTTTCGAGATTTCTCTAGGATTTTCTTTTACTTGAGTCTCTTCTCTTTGATTTTCTCGAGTTTTCCGTTTTTTTTCCTCGGATTTCTTGGATGACGTTTTCCTCCGGACTTTGCTTTTGAGATGCATTTAGGTTTGCTATACTTAAGGAACATCGGATCTTACGGGCGTACAGGTTTGTTTTACATTTTTCAGTACTTTATTTTTTTGTTTCTACCTGCTACTGTACTGTATAAGCATGTCATATTATTCCTGTATTCTACCTGCTATTGCTCTTCTGTACAGCATGATTATGTCATTTCTGTTTCTACCTGCTGCTGTACTGTACAGCATGTTATATTGTACCTGCCACCGTACTGTATAGTATGTTATACTATTCATATTGCTACTTGCTATTGTTTCATATGCATCCTACTGTTTGCCTTGTACTGCACACTTTATATTATATAGCTTTAAGCACGTTTCCTTTTTATATAGGATGTTTAGAGGACTACAACCATAGGGCCATTTGATTTGACACTATAACTAGACACCCTAGAAAACTTAAACTCGTCACGTCGGTGAGCTTGGAGCTAGCGCGGTGGGCAGCACGGCCATCTTCAACAGCAAAATCTGTCTTTCCCAACAAAATCATTTATTTCCTAGAAATTAAACAACAAGTCATAGGATTTCGAGGTTGTTTGCCTAGCGCAACATAAATCCTCACTTTATCTGTTAGGTCTTTGCACAGTCAGACTGTGCAATTTATGCCCTAACTTGTTCTAGGTTCCGAGGTTGTCGTCCGATACGACGTAAACCCTCATATCTTTCAGGCGATTTGTGTGACTATGTCACGTAAATATAAGTCTTAATTAAATAAAATTGGCAAGATGAAACACTTGAATGATTTATCCTCGACATTGAAGCCAAATCATAGGATAGACTGGGAAGTCATTGAGGTTCACCTCTGGATCTGTGGCCTCCCCTAGTTTCTCTTCATTTGGATTCCTCAACATCGTTCCAGGGTCAAGCATTTCCACTTTCACACCTTTTCGTCCGATTTCGTTGAAAAGTCCTATCTTTTTTACTCCTTTGAAGATAGTATTTCCTAATTTTTATCGAGAGTTTTCTTAAGTGGCTTCGATCATTTAAGATGTAATTAACTATAAGGGCTTGCCCTTATAGGAAGCTTTTCTGAACCTAGCCTAAAATAAACCCTATTTAATTCTTTGTATTAAATAGGGGAACTTGTCGGCAAACAAAACGGTTTCGCAGACCAAACAGATGTCATATATTTCCTAGTTTATTTTATCGAGTCTCATCCTCAAGTCTTGTGTTTATCCCTCGGGATAGATACAGGATTTGAGGTAGAGCGCTCTTTCATTTAAACTGTGAAAAAAATATGAAGTCGGTTTGATTTCATATTTTTCTAAAATTATATATATATATATATATATAATATATATATATATATATATATGTAAATTAAACGTCTTTTCGAAACGGGGAACGGGATTTCAATTTTGGTGACCGACAGCTTCTTATGGGCAACACCCCACGACTCTTTAGTGCCGACACTGCAATGATCTGCATAGTTCACCCACCAGCATGAGCAAGAGCAAAGTTCTCGAATGAATATTCAAACTATTCTATCAGGCTGGAAAGACATAAAACTGAAGGGCTAATGAAACTTAAAATGAGCTTACAGAAAGCTTAATTACTTGCCAACGAACTTAAATGAAATCTCATTAAAATTCATAATTCAACAAATTATGAGCTAAATGTTATATTTTGAATCTACAATTAGAGCACAAAATCACAAAATTCATCATTGGATCTACAATCCCTCTATACGTGCGAACAGTGTGAAATTTAAAGCTTAAAAAAATATTGTGTGCAACTTGATGGTACATCACTCCGCAAACACTTGATGTTATGGATGACTTCAGAACCACCACAAATTCCAAGCTATTTTCTCTTCAGCTTCACGGCCTTAAAATTTGTGTAGACATTGAAAAATGTGCCAATAATTTTGAAATTAGTTCAATTATATCATATAAGTGCATCACACAATTGCACCGAAAAGAAAGCAGAATTGCAAACATATTTACATGAGCTCCAACAATCACCATAAATATCAAAACTCGATCATCTGAAAATGCCACGCAAGTAAGAAAAAAGAAATGAAATTCTCTAATTATTGAACTTTGAAAAGTGTGTAGTTATTCTAATAAATGTGCTAGTAATTTGAATTTCTATAGGATATCTTTTTTCGAAATAAGGTATAAAATATCAAATTATGCACGCTCTAAGGGTCTGTTTGGGGCAGTTGTTGATTATTTATAATCTACTGATAAGCAGATTATTCTGATAATCTTATAATCTGCAAATTATCAAAATAAGCTGACTTGTTGTTTGGGGAAACTTATGCAGAATAGCTTATTGATAGTTGTTGCTGGATAAATGACTTTCATGCCCCTATTTGGTGAAAATGTTTGCAACGAAACTAAAATAAAAATTTTAACTACTCTATATACTAACTGCCTTAAAGCACACATATCAGAAATTCTAAGGATTTAAGACATTTATTGAATTGGACATATATAAGAGAAGGCATTCCAGGGATCTCAAAGAATAACATAGCATCATTCTCTTCACAAGAGACTCCCAACTACCATTGTTAGAAAACATAAGAATCAAATATGTAAATAAAGCATTAACAAAAATAATTAAACAAAATCTCTAACTCCTAGAAAAGGGTAGCATGATACCAGGGGACAGATTGAATCCCAGTGCTGCCATGACTATCATCTTCCTTCCGCATCAAGGAACCAGAGGATGACATCGGATAGGAAGTCATTAATAGCTTCCTCAAATGGAAAACTATCGATTTTTTGTCGCAATCTCAGCGAAGGAGAGCGAAGGAGAGGGGAGGATGGGCTCAGCGAGCCGAGGGATCTGACAGGCGTGAGCAGAGATTGGGGAAGGCTAGGGCGTGAGCAGAACGCGCGAAGCTTTCGACCTCCGCGAGGATGAACGATATCGTGGAAGGCTAGGGCGAGGGGGAGCACAGAGGGCACGAGTGGAATTTTTCTCCCAAATGCGCGAAGAAGACGCTAGACGCGACCCCCTCTCCGCTTCTCCACCTACTAACAAAAATGTAGAAGCGCGTCTCAACGGCGGGATTACCCAGGGCCGAACGCATTTTTCAAAAAATCACATATCAGAAATTCTAAGGATTTAAGACATTTATTGAATTGGACATATATAAGAGAAGGCATTCCAGGGATCTCAAAGAATAACATAGCATCATTCTCTTCACAAGAGACTCCCAACTACCATTGTTAGAAAACATAAGAATCAAATATGTAAATAAAGCATTAACAAAAATAATTAAACAAAATCTCTAACTCCTAGAAAAGGGTAGCATGATACCAGGGGACGGATTGAATCCCTGTGCTGCCATGACTATCATCTTCCTTCCGCATCAAGGAACCAGAGGATGACATCGGATATGAAGTCATTAATAGCTTCCTCAAATGGAAAACTATCGATTTTTTGTCGCAATCTCAGCGAAGGAGAGCGAAGGAGAGGGGAGGATGGGCTCAGCGAGCCGAGGGATCTGACAGGCGTGAGCAGAGATTGGGGAAGGCTAGGGCGTGAGCAGAACGCGCGAAGCTTTCGACCTCCGCGAGGATGAACGATATCGGGGAAGGCTAGGGCGAGGGGGAGTACAGAGGGCACGAGAGGAATTTTTCTCCCAAATGCGCGAAGAAGACGCTGGACGCGACCCACTCTCCGCTTCTCCACCTACTAACAAAAATGTAGAAGCGTGTCTCAGCGATGGGATTACGCAGGGCCGAATGCATTTTTCAAACAGTCATGGGGCGTTTTCATACCGCCACCGCAGCCAATAAGCTGCCCCAAACGGACCCTAAAATAGGACGCTTTGCCTATAGGACAGGATAGTAAATCCCACAAGCCTAATTCAATCCTCATAAAAAGAAATAGAGTTGACAAGATTAACTGATACTTAATTAGTTTGATCCCTGTTTATATACGGATTCAAGTTGATAAATTGCCTAACAATTGAATATTGATTTTATATAAAAAAACTTGGCGGTATTTTATCTATATATCCACATAAGATTATCAAACTCTTCATTAAAGTAATTAACTCAAGCCAATATTCTCAATATTAATAAATTTCTCAAAAAAAAAAAACAATAATGAGATTAATTCATAGACCTAACCATCTATAAACAGGGTAGAGTCAACAGGGTCTAGAACATAACAAATGAATTCAATGCTTCGAACTCAATCCTATGTAAGCAGAAAACAATCGATAAGGTTCAAATCATATTTAAATTCCTCAATGATGGCCAAGTTGATAGAAGATTTCAATTGAATGGGCTAACTTTCAAAATTAAACTTTAAAGTCTAAAGCCTATTTGAAATTAAATTCATATAATTTTTTGCACCCAATCCTCTGTAAACGAGATAGAGCCAAAAAGGTTCAAAACTCTACAAATTTCATATGATAGTCGCGTTGATAAAAAATTTAAACCGAAGGGCATGAGTTTATTAAAATTCCATAAATTATAAAAAAAATAGATAAAATCCTAAAAATTTATAAAAATTATAAAATATTAAAATTGAAATCACAAAAACAAATATATATATAGCACCAATTTGTCGAGGGCAACAAATCCATGATTGACTTGAGGCCATATAAAGTCAATGTCATGTTAGATATACTACTGCATTCACTCTTACATCAAATGTGTCAATAAGTATGTGGCCGGTGTTTTTTGTTCGCATGGTCTGGTCAAGTGGCTCCACCAGAAAGCAGTTATAACTTTAGCCCTCTTACTGAATGATTCGTCTCAAAATGACACCATTGAATTACGGTCATGTCTATAGCTCGTATGTTGCTCAATGGCTGATTGTGCTTTAAGATAAGATTCATAAGTTATATTTGACAAGATATGAATCATAAATCTCATCAGACAAGCAACCCCCTTAGCCTATAAAATCCCCTTAAATAAATCAACTCATGGTTGCTAACAAGAATCTTTTGAATATGTTGGATTGACTGCCTCCTCTAAGTAGACAAGGTTCTACGTTAATCGGGATGATGAAATTATAGGATCTTGATCGAGTTCATCATCATTTCCTTCACAATATACTTTTAAGCGCATAATGATAAATTTCAACAATCTAAAATCTAATCAAATTTCAAAACACAATTTTAATTGATGTTACTATACGCTGAGTAATCAACGCTTTAATGGCTAGAATTTATTAAAAGTGCTCTCTCGTTATCAAGAGATGTAATTAACCATAAGGGCTAGCATTTATGGGAAAACGTCAAATCTCAGATCAAAAAGTTCTCATTAACTAAGGGCGAAATCGTTGGGTAGTGTCTTATCTTCAATTACCTGGAACATCAAGTAAACTCCCTCAATCTATTGGCATCAATTTTTGATGTCACGAATGTAGGGTGTTCACCTGCACGACTCGGGATAGTCTACGGCCAGACACCCACCCGGGATCTTTTAGCGCATATTGAGGGGCACTTATTAGTCAGGTCCATTCTGCTAGGCTTTGGCTTTGACTTAGGCAAAGGTCGGTCGGCATTTCGCACCTCGGATGACTTCAGTCGGGCTAACATGTGTTACTCGCCAAGTCGCGCACGAAGTTGGCCCAAATTGGCGCGTCTACCCCAGACGACGAAACAAACCATGTAAGTGCGTCTGGAACATCAATTTTACTTGGCGAAGACGTCTATTTCGCTACAGCTTCGCGAACAATGTTAAAATGCTTGAATTATCATTTTGGACCTGATTGCTAAAAAAGTGGTCTGAACGACCCCGAATGACGAAACGGATGCATGTTGGCACGTCCGAGCGAAAAATGCGCGGGGAACATTAAATAATAATAATAATAAAATTATTATTAATATAAATAAAAAATAGATTATCCTTTTTTGAACCCATGCATGCACCATTCTCTCTCCGACGCCTGCTCTCTCTCTCCTATCTTATGCGTCGGCTCGAGACCTCCCTTCGCCCGGCAATTTGCGAAGCACCTAGCCGGCGAAGCCCACCATCGGATCTTCTCCGTCGTCGGCTAAGCCCGTTGCCGCTGGCCGAACTCGAGTTGCTCTCTCCCTTCGCATGTTTCGCGAAAAAGCCATCTGGGGCAGCTCCCTCTTGTCGTGCAACCTTAGCCAAAGCTCACCTCCTTGTCGGCGAAGTCCGTCCTCGTCGAGACCATTAGTCGCAGGCGTCCTTGCTCCAACCGTCAACTTTTCTCCCTCTTCCTGGCCTCCCTCCCGCCGGTCGAGCCTTCTCCGACGTGTGGAACTTCTGTCAACATCCTATAGCCAGTCTTAACTTCCTTCGAACGCAGAAACTAAGGTGGAGCTTAAAACTCTCGCCTCGCATTTTTCCTGCATGTCGCCGACAAGCTACTCCACCTTGTCGTCCCACACTCCCCGACGGTCGAAATATCTCGCTGGAGTGATTTACCGCCTATGGGCAGCGACTATACTGCTTCTTGAAGAGGCTTGGATGTCTTACGCCTCGCGGGAAAAGCCTCCACCGGCGCTTCTTCCTGCCGACATCCTCGTGGGTTCCCCTCCTTTGCCGGCGTCGAGCGCCCCCTTTTGAATGTATGTTTTGGTTATATTTTTATATTCCAAAATTATTTATTTGCGTACATTGCATACCTACTGCTCGTTTATGTGTCTCGTTGCGAGGTATGTCGGTGCTTGGACTGGACGCAGGAAGCTTGGAGCAACGCGTCTGCAACCGTCACGATACTGAAATTTTCCAACTCCTAGCCAACTTTAGGATTAGTGGTGTCTAAGCGTGTAGGTTCGATCGCCTACACGGGGTGCGTGCGTCAGCGTGACGCCAACGCGACGACATATTTGCGTGATAGATTGCTTCCTAAAGCGAGCCTTTAGGCTAGGACTTCTTGTGCGTGGCCAAACACCCTTTGTAGAACCGAGTGTCTCCAGGTCACTGCCACTACGACACACCCATTTGTTCGGTCCTCTGCCTCCGCAGTATGCACATCTTTTCCTAAGTTGGTGCTCCACGGTTCACTCATCATTTTTGTCACGTGACTGTCAGCAATTGCATTTGCATGTTTGCATTGGTAGAGAGTCAGACTCATTAGGAGAGTGACCCCGTGTCGATCGTGATGTCTTAACAAGCATTGTTTGTTGGATCGATCCGGTGAGCAATGCAAGTTAAGTCATCGGGATTGACACGAATATGACTTTGCTAAGGATCCAATGGATTTAACTTGTGTCACCCCTCTTCGTGACGCCCTTTAGATCCTTCAGATCTTTAGAATGGGATCAGCATGGCAACACCATTGAAGTCATATTATACTCATACTTACCCTACACTTAGACACTATATTAGGATATTTTTCATTAGAGGTTGTGCTAGGCTAAGATTTAGGATGCTAGGTAGACTTTTTGATGCTTAGTTATTGTTCTTTGATGGATTGGTTGACCTAGCCAGACATCTTTCTTTTGCATTATGTTTTTTGTGTGATTGCATGTCTCATATGTATAGTGTGTCATGTTTATTTATTTGCACACACACACGTACCGCTATGGGGGGATCAAGTAATGATTTCTAACAATTTGCTTGCAAGTGTTATTTAGCTCTCGCTCTTATAAGGCATTGCTCGTTATATTTAATATGCATGTGAGTTTTCCCGCTAACATTTGTTTTCATTCAGGATTGAGTTTTTTCTTTTTCTAATGTACTTTAGAGTCTGGGAGAGTCTTCTAGCAGAAATAAGATATGGGCACGGGTTCCGAGACGTTTGGCGCGGGAATCACGTAGAGGGTGACCAGTGCCCCGTATCTTAATTCTGCATTTTTACATTGATGTATAAAATTCTGACCGGGCATGTATATGCGAAGTTTGACCGCCTTTTTCTTTTGACCTTTCTTATTATTTTGATTTAGCTTGACTTTTTTGTCATTTTGCATCAATGCATGTCTATATATTTTCAGTGTTTATTTATGTGGTTTGTCTGGGAATCACGATGCAACATAGGCTCATTATGACTTAAATTCCTAATTTTACTACAAAATCCTAATAAAACATTCAAGATAATGGAAATTTAAGATTAAAATATTCAGGATTTTAAAAATTACAATTCTACTTTTCTGCAAATACTAATAGGGTCTCCACAACACTTAAGGACCGCTCTAGATAACTACATTCATATTTGCATGTCCCGAGGCGGAGTCCCCATGCTTCTCCAATCTGACTGGTCCAGCATATCTTTATATATGATTGTCTAGTGCGTCTAAGATGTTAGAAGGTTCCCCAACCCAGACGAGGTGTAAGTTCTTTTGCTTAGAGCGTTTCCAACTTTGTAGCTGAACCGTCCTTCTCTTCTTTCTTGAGGAATCTTTGACACTTTGGCAAGTATAAGTCCCACCTCTTGAAGCTATAGCCGATAATCATAGGATGAATTTTCGTTATTTTGACCTTAAGGCTACCGAGATTCCCCGCGGGCGACGTAATTCATGGATTGCTAACCGGGGATCTCAGGACTTGTTGGGTCAACTACCTTCACGACCGGGTAAACTTAGGGTCCTAGTAACTGTGGATGACAGGCTTGTGGTACCTACCTCTACTTTTTTAGGATCACTCTACTTTCTTTTTGTTGAGCCCCTTCGAACCCTGTCGCTCTTTTGACTTTATCGATATCATTTTGACGGTCTGATGTCGATGTGTTGTCGTCCATTTGGGATACGGCGATTTATCCTCTGCCCTTATGACTCGGATGTGTTTTAACGTGTTGGGATATCCCCATAAAGATGATTATGGTTATTTCATAGGCTACGTGTGCAATGAGCCGCAACTCATTTGGGATGTGAGAGACTCACTCTCTGCCCGATGGCTAAGTGTGAGTTTTGAAGCATCGGGCTTTTTCCATACGGAATAATCTTCCTTTGAGTACCTATTGTCCCAGGTTCATAATAATCCAAGCGAAACTCCTTTTATCGAGAATATTCTTGGATACCCCACAAGATGTAATTAACCAAGTGGAATACGTGCCCTTGGGAGTGCTCTTGACTCCAAAACATGCACCTACACCTGACTCTCTGGTTTTGGGTAATTTACATAGGTATTCTTTCGCGGATGTCGGTTTAAGATGTTTTCGCCTGATCTTGTTTGGGCGAACATTCTTAACCTATCCTTACGAGGTTTACCACACGTAGGCTCTCGACGTTTTTTTTTCCTATTATTTGTCGCTTTGTCGTATGTCCTTACTTTCCGGTTTCTCCCTTCTCCCGGTCATTCATATGACTCGGAAGAGAGATTTATTCGGAAAAGGAAAGTATACAACAATCGACGGACTGGCGAATCCTTTAAAAATAAAAGAGAAAAAACGAACGAAAACACAATCAATTATTTTCGGTTCTAGGGCATTAAATTTTCAAAGCCCACAAGGGTTGATGAAGATGACTACGAAAAATAATAGATGGGTTCTAAGTTTCGAAACAAATTTTTTGTGAAACTTCCTTACAATGGATGGCTAGATTTTCTTCAGCAGAAAAGGGTGAAAATCTCCATAATCAATACAATAACATTTGAGCCTTGATACAATTTTATTGTGATTGGGAACTTCTGTCACTTTGTAGTTACATCAAACAATACTTAGTGCTCCATCATATATAGCCTCTAATGGCTAAAATTTATTTTTAACATATGTCTTTCTTCCTTAGTGTGCACCACATGAACCCTTACGATATTTGATTATATGCCTTCCTGAGATTAAAAAAATTGAACCAAGATCCTTCCTTTGTTACTATACTTCTCACTAACAGTCTTAGAATATAACCATATCCATAATGGATCTTCTTGGAAAAGAAAAAAATTGATTATCCAATATTAATAAGTTCTTTTCAAATTATATGTTTTGTTGCTCCCTCACATAATTTCATTATATGACTTGCAAGTTTAAATCCCATGTAATTATCATAATTTTGAGCCTCCCTTTTAATCTTAAATATTAGTACCAAAACATATCTTATCCTATCAGTTTGCAACCACTAATCTCAAAAAATTTATTGAAAATATTTATCATACAATTAGCTCTCATATTATTCAAATTTTTCCAAATCTCAATAAGTATTGCATCTTGATCTAAAGCTTTTCCTTTATCCAATTTCTTCAAAACTAAATGCACTTTACTTTCTAGATCATTCTATATAAGACACCCTATTATTTACTTATTATGCATTTATGCTCATTGAAAAAATAAATAAATAAAAATCCCTTAACACTTTGATTTGATAATTTCTAATTATTATATCCAGAAGAATGAAGTAAATGAAGCACCAATGATCAATACTAAACGTTGATCAATCATGATATTTAAAAAATTATAGATTTTATCACAAGAGAGCAAAATTAACAATCATAAAGAAAAAAACAAATCTCCCGATCAACAAGCCATTAAATTTGATTTGTCGTGTGCATGGCTGAGAAGATAAACCAAGAAACCATGACATGTCTGATTATAATCCTAACACTGTCTTGTAATTTTTAGGTAAAAATAGAAATAATGCAAAGCAGAAAAAAATCTTTCAAATAAAATAACAAAAGGCTCAAATTTTTAAATTTAGGCAAAAAAATGCAAAACTAATCCAACAGAAATAAAATTAATTATAGAAAAGCAAGCAACTATTCAAGTTTAACATATCATCATAAAAAGTAATTTAATTAAGGTATAGTATTTCAATGGTCCAACTATAGCTCCATATGCACCTTTAATTCACAAGAAACAAATTAAGAACAGTGATCATCATAAACATCAACCTTGTAAATAAACGAATCCTCTCATCCTTAGATGGTTTCCTTGACAATACCATTTAATGAAATGCATTGAAAATCGATATCAACAAAATGAAGTTCCATGTAACTCTCTCATGCACATTACTATGACAATAGATGTAAGCCTTCCTATCATAGTTTCAAACTCTCAATAATGACAAAAAAAACCACACCAATCCAATCCATAATAAAATTCTCCACCACTATATAAATTATCATCTTTTCAAACAAAAATCAAGAATATCCTGCATATGTGAGAATAAATTTATCGCTATCTCAACTACTTCATAGTCTTATATAAAAGATTTCAACTTTCTGTTGACCTCATTTTTAGTGAGGTCTAGTCTTTCTCTTAGGGTTTAGGATCTAGCCTTAGGGATCTCCTTTTGATTATCTTAGAGCCTTAGAAATGGGACCCTCCTCATTTTAGAAATTCAACCTACTTCTGTACCCTTTTGGAGTTTCGCGTGTGTGGTATCGACTTCTAGCACTTAGAAGGGTGAAACCAACATGAGGAAATCCAAAAGGGAGTCTCTATAGGACTTTTAAGCCTTAGGGTTGCCTCTTGCACAATTTGCACTCTCGCGCGCACAAACTTCGCAATTCGGAGATTCGACACGTCTGATCACTACAATTCACATCGCTTGCACCGTTACCTGTCGAAGACTCGAATAAATTTTTGAGGCGATCGATCGCGGGTTGAAATTTTGTGAAATTTGAATTTTGACATGTTTTTTACCCGATTGTCGACGATGTCGTCCGAGCAACTCCGTATGACAAAACGGACTGCACCGGCGCGTCCGGAATGATTTTGCCTAGGAAGGACACCAATTTTGTTATGGCACCGCCCGCAAATAAATTGCATATGATTTAATATATATATATATATATATATATATGTTAATATAAAAAAAATGAGTCATTCGTTTCCTTTTAAAGCCCGGCCCTAAATCCCTAAACTCACGCACTCGAGGTTGGCTTCTCCGTTTTTTTTTCCCCTCTCCCGTTCGCGTGTCTGGCTTTTCCCTTTCTCGGTCTCGAACCTACTGAGCTCCTCCTCCTCCTCTACGCGAGAGAAAGTTGGCCTCTCGTTCGTCCTTGCCTGACATTTCCTGCCAGCGGCCCTCCTTCCCGAAGCCGCGCCAGCCTCCCCGCGCTGCCGAGCTGCGATTTTCCTTTTCTTTGTAGTTTGACTCTAAGGAAGCTGCCTCCCTGATACACTCGAATAGCAACTTTCTCTTCTTCCCGATGCTTCTCTCGTTGCCACCCGGTGCGCCCCCTGTCCTGGATATTTCGGTTGCTTCGCCTTCTGTGAGCAGAGAAAGCGTCATTTTCTTCTTTGGCCCGATTCAAGTACCGAGTGTGGGTTGGGTGATCTTCTTCCTCTTCTCCTCTCTTCTCTGCCTATAAACATAGTTTCTTTTAAGGTTTTGTGGTTGTTGAAAAAAAAAAGTTTTCTAAGGGAGAAGTGGAGGTCTTTGCTGTGAGAAGAGTTTAGGAAGGAGATTTCTGTGGGAGCATCTCCTTGAAGCTATTTCTTGTGTTGCAGTGCTTTACATTGGCATTAAAGAGGTATCTCTTCTCCCCCCTCTTCTTCGGTGCCTTGCTTCCTTTCGGTTTTTTCTCTGCCGAGCCTTTGAGCATGGCTCTGTTGGATGATACAGCATGCTAGTTTACTTTACTTTCATGTATACTTTACTTTCATGTATTTCTTTACTTTCATGTATTTTGAGATATTCATCTTAAGAGCAAGTAAAGGATAAAATATGGGTATATTCTAGGAGCTAGACTTGGTTACTTGCTTAAAATGGTGAAGCTAAGGCATGTTTCTGTTTATCGTATCATATTTATGTTGGAAGCAATTAGGAGAGTTAAAACATGACCTTGGAATACTTTTGCTCCTCTTGCAAGCATGTTAGGATATGTATTATGAAGCTTTTCATCTATTTTCATTTAACATGGGATATTGGAGATTTTATTTGACCTTTCATGAATGCTAGAGAGTTCACTTTACTTTTTTTATACATATATGGGGGCTCGGTTTAGCTCCTGCGCCTTTCCCTTACTTAAAATGCATGCTATGAGAAAATTTATTTAATTTGGAAAGCTCTGTAACTTGTTTTGAGGGCTTGGTTTAGCTCCTCGTTAGGCATCTCCCCTGTTCAAATATTTGTTGGAATTGTTTCATGCTTGGAATATTTAGACATGCAGGTTATTCCTTGGCTTTGGATGACTCGGTTTCACCTTAGGGTGGCTGGAATTTTAATTTCTATTAAAGCCTGGATTTATATCAATGCTTGGGTCCTGTTTTAGCCTTGTTGGGCTCGGTTTTGTCCCCTGCTGGGCTCGGTTTTGACATCTTGCAATTTTGGCCCCTGTCGGGCTCGGTTTTGACATCTTGCGGGTGTTTAGTTGAAATATACATATGGTGAAAGAATTTATTTTGATTTGGAGGAACTTCATGGCTGTTCTTGTTTAAAACATATGATAGTTCTATATTTTGATGTTTTGAGGGCATTTTGATGCATATTCTGATGTCTTGAGGGCATAGAAATGTTTTCTATCCTTTTGTTGTAACCTGAATTTGAACCTTAACTGTGGCTCGGTTTTGGCTCTAGTTGAGAGCTCGGTTTGCTTTGTTTGGCCCTTACCCGAGAGGTGGTTTGGAGGGGGTTTTGGTGGCTTTGGGTCCCAATACCCGTGAGACCTATTGGAGTTTCTTGAGTTTAATTTACCCCCTCTTGTTGAGTTTCAATCATTTGAATGATTGTAGATGGATCAAACTTGTTACTTTGAGAGACTGGTGATGTTTTGTACTCTCCTATGTATATCAAAACTTCTAGGGAATTGATTTGGGTTTGCCTTAGCCGTGAGCATCACTTGTTGTTCCTTGGGTTTGCCTCAGACGTGAGCCTCCTCTGCTCCTGTGCCTTGGGTTTGCCTTAGCCGTAAGTTTCTTTTGGTCTTGAGTTTGCCTTGGGCCGTGAACCTTAGTGATTACCTCCCTTGTGGGTTGTTGTGACCGAAAGCCTTAGCTGTTGTTTCTTCTATTCTATTGACCCCAGCTGTGAGCATTTATTTGGTTTTGTGGGAAGATTTCATGCTTATTCGACGTATAAGGCTATCTATTAATTCGAAAGTGGGAGACTATCTTATAAGGCTATCTATTAATTCGAAAGTGGGAGAATTTTGATTTCGGCATGAGTTTGAAAATATTAGTGGTGGTTTCCCCGAGATCACTTTCTTTTGAAGTTTGGGAAATTTTAAACCTTCTTTTAGAAAAGCATTTGGTGGACTTAATCAATCCTACGTCTTTGGGGTTTAAAAAAAATCAGCGCAAAGTGCCCATTTATGTTTGTTAGGAAAGACTTGGACCCTACTTTTTCAGGTCTTTTCGATACGAGTTTTGAGAACTGATCAATTCTCCTTTTCGGTGTTTTAGATGGATCAGTGTCTCCTCTCTCTCACCCCATTTTTGTTCTTTTCTTTCCTTGCTTCTTGGTTCGTTCGATGCATAAGTGTCCACGTATAGTCTTTTGCTATACGTGAAACCATCAAGCAAGGTCGCAAGTAGTCGTTTTGGGGAGTACGGTATTGATGATAAAAGCACACCGAAGATAGAGCAGAAAGATGTCATATCCTATAACATCAAGATCCAGGCATTTGATGAAAAATAGGATAATGTTATCCTTCACCGACATAAGTCTAGCGGGGGTTGGCTCGAACCTCCTCAGGTTGTTGGCAGTCTCATGTCCGACATTGTAATCGACTCGTGGACAACGAAAATTTCTAACAAAAAAAATAAGTTTTGATAAACTCTTTTCAAGCAAAAACATACTTTTCTACGAAACAAAAATTGATAACTCTTCTTTGCATGTTTAAAATTTGTATGCATGTTAAAAATATAAAATATACTTTAAAGCTGGTTTTCCACCTGACGAATACTTGTTTAGGTTGGGAAATAGCCCTCTAAGTGAGGTTCAAGACACACTTCTAGACGAGTGGCGGGGTCTATACATTCGAGTGACCTAGTATCATTCGCGGACCCTTGAGTATAAATATATATCTGAGCCTAGCCCCATACGAGTGCTTGCGGTCCCCCTTCACCGAACTTCTTTTTGTTTTATTAAAGCTTTGGGACAGGGCACTCGTGTTACTTTTTCTTTCTTTCGGGATTTCTCCAAGATTTTTTTTTTGGGAATTCTTTTTTTCTTCTCTTTTACTTGAGTCTTTCCTCGTTGATTTTCTCGAGTTTTCTGTCATGAGTCATTGTTACACTCTTCTTCGAATTTCTTGGACGGCGTTTCTTCTAGACTTCGCTTTTTGCGATGCATTTAGATTTGTTATACTAAGGAACAGCGAATCTCACGGGCGTACAGGTTTGCTTTACATTTTACAGCACTTCATTTCTTGTTTATACCTGCTACTGTTCTTTTTGTATAGCATGTTATACTATTCATGTTTATACTTGCTACTGTTTTTCTTGTACAGCATGTTATACTATTCTTGTTTTCTACCTGCTACTGTTCTTTCTGTACAGCATGTTATATCATTCATGTTTCTATCTGCCACTGTTCTACATGCATCCTACTATTTGTCCTGTATTGTACATTTTATATTATATAGCTTTAAGCATGCCTTCTTTTTATATAAGTCGTTTAGAGGACTACAACCATAGGGTCGTTTGATATGACATCGTAACTGGACACCCTAAAAAAAATTTAAACTCGTCACGGCAAGAAGCTTGGAGCTAGCGTGATGTGCAGCACGACCATCTTCAACAGCAGAACATATCTTCCCCAGCAAAATCATTCCTTTTCCAAGAAATTAAACAACAATCCATAGGATTTCGAGGTTGTTTGTCTAGCGCAACATAAATCCTCCATCTTTTCTTTAGTCATTCGTATAGCTCTACTGTACGATTTAAGCTCTAACTCGTTCTAGGTTCTGAGGTTGTCGTTCGACCCTCACATCTTCCAGACTATTTGTGTGATCGTTTCATACGAATATAAGCCCTAATTAAATAAAATTGGCATGATGAAACACTTGAATAATTTCTTCTTGAAACTGAAGTCAAACTATAGGATAGACTGGGAAGCCACTGAGGTTCGCCTCAGGATCCGTGGTCTCCCCTAGTTTCTCTTCATTTGGATTCTTCAACAATGTTCTAGATTCGAGCATTTCCCCTTTCACGTCTCTTCGTCCGATTTCGTTGAAAAGTCTTATCCTTTTGACTTCTTTGAAGATAGTATTCCCTGATTTTTATCGAAAGATTTCTTAAGTGATTTCGGTCATTTAAGATGTAATTAACTATAGGGGTTTGCCCTTATAGGAAGTTTTTTCCGAACTCAGCCTAAAATAAACCCTATTTAATTCTTTGTATTAAATAGGGAAACTTGTCGACAAATAAAACGGTTTCACAGACCAAACGGATGTCATATATTTCTTAGTTTATTTGATCGAGCCTCATCCTCAAGTCTTGTGTTTATCCCTCGGGATAGATACAGGATTTGAGATAGAGCGCTCTTTCATTTAAACTATGAAAAATAAGAGGTTAGTTTGATTTCATATTTTTCTAAAATTATACATATATATGTAAAGTAAATGTTCTTCCGAAGCGGGGAACGGAATTTCAATTCCGGTGACCGACAGCTTCTTACGGGCAACCCCCCAACCTTAATTCCTTCTCTTTTTAGTGCCGACACTTTCCAAAAATTAGATGATGAAATATGTCATGCGGTCTTCTGGAACTTATGAGACCTCCCTAGAATGTTGCACTTCCCAAAACATTAAAACTATGTCATCATTCCAACAAAACCATCTCAACTTAAAGTGTCTGTGCTACAAAATAGTCACATCATGGCCCTTGGGTTAAAAATGTATTCATATTAATACTATGTAGATATTTTGGAAATTTTCTTTCTTTCATTTACCTCTCCAATCCTTTTCCATCTTTGTCCAGCCCGTTTGCATGTCTGCCAAAAACCAAAAATAAAAATAAAAAAAATCCCCAGCCAGAAACTGCTTTTGTTTGCAACATGCTTCAAAATCTTTAGCTCTCGTGTCATTGCACATTGGACTAGTTAGTAGCCATAAAGTGATTTGAATTTATCAATCATTTGGAGGCTGTTTGGTTGCAATTTTAAGCCAAAATTTAAGTGGGTTAAATCATTACACATAAACTTCTTTTGAGACACATAAATCTCATTTTCCCCCTACTTTAGGCTAAATTCCTGTTTCTGCAGACCTGAAAAAGCAGAATTCAAATGAATGACACCACTTCACAAAGTGTTTCTTTCTATCCTTCATTTAAATCCTAAATCTTGAAAAAAATTGCCAAAAAGCTTATTAATATTTAATCAAACTTAACATTTGCTATACCAACCATTTTCATGATTTAACATATCCATGATTTAATAAATCTGCATTTACAAAATTTAATAAATCATACTTGAATTAAATACTGCTTCTAACCAAACAGTCCCTTAAACTCGCAATCCATAACTTACTCTCCAACATTAATTAAGCCAAAAATATTTCAACGAATACCGGAAGTAGCAATTACAGTCATATCAAAAAGAATATATATTCTCTAGTCCATCAAGAAATTGACAACCACAGCGCAATATGGGTTAAAGCAAATAGATAAACTTCGTTAAGCATAAAGCTAAAAAATATGAAATCAAAACCTAGACCACCAAGGTCTTCACAGCGATACGATCATACAAAGATAACAAGCAACAGGAAACTAAACCAATAAGCAAGAGCTCCTTCACCTGCGGCAATCCCGAACCCTCAATTCTAACATGATCAATAGCTTGCACCAGATACCAGTTGTGCATCGGAAAGCGAAGGAAAAATTAAAGAGATTACCTTCGAAGCCAATTTAGGAACGAGTCCCAAATACCCATCTCTAGTGCCAAGACGATGACAGAGAGATCGGAAACCCGAGCTGAACGCAAGCCAAGACGATGACAGAGAAATCAGAAACCGCTGCGAGCAAGCTAACCCACGTAGCGACAGAGAGAGAGAGAGACTCCAGAGTACTCCCATGCTGGTTTCATGTGGCGCTACAGTGGGATCATTATATGTGTGGCACCTCACATCTAGGGCTAAAAAAGCTCGTTGTTCGCGAACAGTTCGTGTTCGATTCGTGAAGCAGATCGTGTTCAGTTCGTTCGACAAGCAAACGAGACGAACACGACAATTTTTTTTGTTCGGATTGTTAAACGAACCAAACACGAACAATGACCCGTTCGTTCGTGTTCGATTCGTTTTTGTTTGAAATATAAATAATTTAAATAATATTAAGAAATTTAAAAATAATTATATTATATATATTAAAAATTTATCAAATTTTAAAAAATTAAATTCTATAAATTATAATATATAATTTAGTAAATAGTATTATAAATATTATATAGTTAAATAATATAAGTTTTATAATTAATATAAAGTATTATATATTTATTAATATAAGTACATAACTTAAAATTTAAAAACACAGCAACCCTAACCCTACTGTTCGCGAATCGCGATTCATCCTTTCGGCGCTCCCCTCTCGAAAAGCTTTCG
>NW_018218641.1:251322-253369 GCF_001263595.1 Phalaenopsis equestris
TCCCAGATTTGCTGTTTAGGGAGATTTATCTCCCAGATTTGTTCTTAATGTTCTGCTAATGGTCTATTCAAACTACTGTTTTGTTATATTTTGTTTAGGATAAATCCATATTTTGATGGAACATTATTGTCTTCTTTCTTGTTCTGTAGAACATTATTTTACAATGCTAAGGCTTTAGATTTCCATGTACAAATCTGATTCTACTTCTTTTTTGTGCTCATGGATCTGCCTCACCTGTCGAAATGTGCTTTATAAAATGAAATTGAGCTAGCTGGAAGCACTTCAGGTTTATATTTATGAATATACTTGAGAATTTTGAAAAGCTTAATGGTGGTTCACGTATTCAGATATTCTTTATATATCTTTATGGGGGTTGATAATAGGGGGTGACGTATCCAGAAGCTCCATATTCAAATATTCTTTATATATGTGCCTCCATTTGAGATATGCCTTGTGTTCTTGCTGGAGAAGTGTTTGTTAACATATTTTATTCAGTATATTATGAGTAAAGCTTGATTTGAGAGATTTATGCATCTTCCATGATTTGAGAGATTTATGTCTACATAAGAGCTGTTTTGAGCACTATTTTGGAGACATTTTAGGGTTGTTCTGTGTGATGTTTTACAGAAATTAAAAATATCTTTTTAGGATCGTTTTGCACACTGTTTTGGAGACATTTAAAACATTGTTTTATGGCTGTTTTTGAGACCCTAAAAGCATCATTTTAGAGCTGTTTTGGAGACATTGTTTTGCAAATTACAAAAATCACTTTATAGATGTTTTGAGCATTGTTTTGGAGACATTTAAAATATGTTGGATCAACTAGTCGGTATTCTTGCTTTAGCGCTCGATATTCTTGCTAGTTGCTTCAGTGCTCGATATTCTTGCTTGGTTGCTTGGAAGGCCACCGAAACGTCAATTTTTAGTATATTTTCTTTAACATTTCTAGTTTATCTTCATGCTTGCCTATTAGGTTAAATTTTCATAATTTTTTTTAGGTTTATTTCTTCTTTTTTGAGTGACGTATGTTAAATGTAGATCTATTTGTCTTCATATTGACTATACGTTTATTTCTTTGAGTGAAACCTAGGTTTTTTGAGTGAAACCTAGGTTAATAATGACTGTTTGTCTTCTTTGGGAGTGAAGTATATCTGTTTGTCTTCATATATATGTATGCTTCTTTTCATAAAGCAGGGCTTGGTGACAAGATATTTGCAGAAGCAGCTTTAGATTATTAGAAAGGATTGTATCTTCAATGAGGAACTTTTATTCGGCTTCTCAGGCAACATATATAGTCTTGCAAGTTTGCCATTAAATAGGGAGGACCATGTGATGTTTAAATGCTTAAGAATTCATTGAAACAGGGAATTTTAAATACATATTAGGGATGAATCATTTGAAGAATTCTGTGGTATATATGTAAGTGCATAAGAATGCGGGATGATGAATCAGATTTGCTGTTTAGGGAGATTTATTTCCCAGATTTGCTGTTTAGGGAGATTTATCTCCCAGATTTGGTGTTTAGGGAGATTTATCTCCCAGATTTGTTCTTAATGTTCTGCTAATGGTCTATTCAAACTACTGTTTTGTTATATTTTGTTTAGGATAAATCCATATTTTGATGGAACATTATTGTCTTCTTTCTTGTTCTGTAGAACATTATTTTACAATGCTAAGGCTTTAGATTTCCATGTACAAATCTGATTCTACTTCTTTTTTGTGCTCATGGATCTGCCTCACCTGTCGAAATGTGCTTTATAAAATGAAATTGAGCTAGCTGGAAGCACTTCAGGTTTATATTTATGAATATACTTGAGAATTTTGAAAAGCTTAATGGTGGTTCACGTATTCAGATATTCTTTATATATCTTTATGGGGGTTGATAATAGGGGGTGACGTATCCAGAAGCTCCATATTCAAATATTCTTTATATATGTGCCTCCATTTGAGATATGCCTTGTGTTCTTGCTGGAGAAGTGTTTGTTAACATATTTTATTCAGTATATTATGAGTAAAGCTTGATTTGAGAGATTTATGCATCTTCCAT
>NW_018218641.1:258229-270584 GCF_001263595.1 Phalaenopsis equestris
TACGCGCTGTTTGACCTGTTGGGTTTTTTTTCATTCCTTTCAGTGGTTTTATGGTTCTTAATTTCTACTGCACCCATTCATTTTTCTGTATACAATCATTTAGGATTTCATTCTCAATGGGTGTATACAACCTTATTAATTTAAAGCTTTACGCAGCTTGGGAAGTCCCTTAATTAGTTCTGCTATGGCAATGGGAATGGATGGAAGGCCTCTACTTGTTAGATGGCAACCCCATACTCATACACATGGTAGGGTAATAGGAAAGCCTGAGATTAATGGCTGTTCAGTTTTTCAGTTTTTCAGTTTATGGTGACCTCTAGATTTCAGTCTTTGCTTTTCAGCTTTGCTTAATTAATGGTTGTTGTTGAGTGCAATGTTGAGATTTCAGTCTTTGCTTTTCAGATCTAGATTCTTTCAGATTTATATTAGTTTTTTTAATATTGTTCGTTCCTTTCAGATTTTTCATTCCTTTCATTCCTTTCAGTGCTATTGCTGAGATTAATGGCAACCTGCTGAGATTCATTCCTTTCGTTCCTTTCAGTGCTGTTACATTAAGATCAGCTTTTTCATTCCTTTCAGTGCTATGGCAACCCCATAACAATTATTGTTGCCTAATCAAACCAACGATCTGGTTCCTGTTTGGTTTAATTTTGAACAGCGAGGACAACAGTGGGAAGTATAATTACATGTGGATGAGCAACTTACTTTATTTCATGGTATAAATTTTCCCTTGTTTAAAAGAATTAGAAGGCTATCAGTGGTTGAAGATTGCTATTGCTATTGCTATTGTTTTTCAGCTTTGCTATTGCTGAGATTAATGACAACCTGCTAAAGTTGAGATTAATGGCAACCTGCTATTGCTTTTCAGTTTTGCTTCTTAATTTCAGTCTTTGCTTATACATTACTTTGGTTGAAGTTGTTTGGAGTTGAATCTTGGAAATAACTTTGGATGCGAATATGAATGTCAGGATTGAGCAAGTTGTATTTCTATTAGCTAGCATTTTCTTATATCATTTCATGAAATACTGAAATATTGGAGATCACATTTTCTTCAAAACAATTAGCCTCAAATTTATTATGTTTGCACATTGTTGTTTCATTTTTCCCTGCACAAATGAGCGGGAAAAGGGGTTATGCTTGTCATGCCCTCTGATTCTAAAGAAAGAAATGAATTTGAAGGAAGACTCGCAAGATTTCCTGAGATTATTGTTCAGGAAGTTGAGCTACCTTCCAACTGTGATTATTTTTCTGCTACTAGTAAAGCTTTTGAATCTGAAATCAAGTGAAGAAATCAGACAAGAAGGAAGCTGGTTATGTAGCAACTACTTCTAAAGGCCTTTCACATATCGAGTCTGGTCCTGAGCTTCTCAAAGATGATACAAATAAAACAACAGGTCAATGTAATCAATCTTTTATTTTTTGGTTTTCATTCATCATTTAATTAGAAAAACAGAGTGAGTATTGTCAATAGGTAGCTACACACTTTAATTTCATCTCATATCAAATAGTGTAAACGTTACTGTTTTTTTTTTCTTTTAGGAAGAGATGATATACCTAGACATGTTAAAGAAAGGGAAGCACATTCAAAAAGTCAGAAAAAGCAGCAGCGTCAAATTGAAAGTATGATAGTTTCTTGTGAAGTAAATTGTACCACATTGCATGATACAATTCGTTATTATGTAATTGAATTATTGGAATGTTTTTGAATTATTGGATGTAATGAGTTTTTAGACATTGAATAATTATATTGAAGTTCATTATTTTTTTTTTTTGTAGTTTGAGAAGTAATTATTATTTCTTATATATTTTATAAAGATGCATTTTAATTTTTAAAAGATAAATTGATGTAATTCATTTTTTTAAAAGATATGAGAATTAATATTTAAATTGTTGTCTATTTAACAATTTAAAAAATATATACAAATTTAAAAATGTTTAAATATTTCGAACATTTCAAACATTTCAAACATTTCATGAACAATTCGAACAATTTGAACAATTCGAACAATTCGAACCGAACACGAACAAACATTTCACGAACAATTTCGAACACGAGTCTATTTCAAACAAATTATATTTCAAACGAACCGAACACGAACAGGACCGCTGTCGTTCGTGTTCGGTTCGTTTACACCCCTACTCACATCAATACTTCTGAGGTAATATTTTTTTCGAAGAATGTAAGACGCCAGAAATCAAGGAGAGCAGAAATAATGGCAGTCCGACTTCTTTTTTTTTTAGGTGAATTTAGCATAAGCATTTAGATAAATGTTGAAACTGTTATTTGTGCATTATTTGAATAAATTAAAAATTACATGGAAATGTAATTATTTATATTATTTGATTTTTAATATCATGATTTGCATTATAATTTTGAATTTTACATATTTTAGTTTATTTGTGGTTCGAGTAAAAAAAAAGTAAAGGAGAACTAGCTACAAGGGGATTCAAACCCACAACGTGAGGGGACTTACGATCTTCAAAAAGCTTATATTACCAACAGGCCACAGCTGACGACACCATTGAAAACTACTTTTATAATCTATATACATACGTACATACATACAAAATTGTGGCAAAAGGAGCGAGTGAATTGTGATTCGCAACCACTTTTAGTTATGTCATTGCATTTGTATGTGATTTTTTTTTTATTTTTAATACATCAAAAATTTAAATTCTGAATTGAACCAACCAAACTGAATTATAATTCGGTTAACTGGTTCGTTTTCTTGACGAATTATTTGTTTCGGTTGATTGAATTTTGAATTTTGATTCATTTTGGTTAGCAAAATTTTCAAACTGATCCATCCAAATCGAACTAATGCACACCCATAATATGAACAAATGTTTACTCGCCTGAGAGATTAAGTATTTTTAATCTGTGAAAATTTACCTATCTTCATTTAATTATATGTGTTTAAATAGCAATTATATATATATATATATAATATATATATATATATATATATATATATATATCAGACAATATAAAGTGGGATAATTACATATGTAGCACCTCAAACATCACTATTTATAAAATCTAATATTTCAGTAAATTCTTTTGCACGTCATTTCATTAAGAATTTAATAAAAATGAAAAATAAGGATTGAAGTTTTATCATGAATTTTGCTAGTTGAGAGATAATTTGAAAAATAGATGAAAAGGAGTGTTAGATTTGTAAATTATAATTTTAGTATGCTATATATGCAAACGGCCTGAAGTTTTCTCGACAAATTTTAGTGGGACTCTGGAGCAACATTGTAGATTTAGCAAAAAAAAAATGTATTATATATTTTTATATAAAAAAGTTAAATATATTATGGTAAAAAATTTTATAATTTGTTACGTCTTTTCGGAGCGATGATTGCAGCTGACGGACCGCCCGGCCAATGCGGTCGTTGGATCGTTGTCTATTAATTTAATTTTTTTTAATAAGTTTTTATATTTTCATGCTAATTATTGCAATAGAAAGCAATCCTTATGTTGCATTATTTTGGGTGGCAAATGAATGAGTGGTCGACAAATTATTAGTGGCTCAAATTGATTAGAACTTGTTCATATTCATTTAATCAAATAATTGAACATATTCGAATAGTTTTTTTAAATTCTCGAATATGAATAAGCCTGAACATTTAAGTACTCGATTCTTTTACGATCGCAAACAATATTGTTTAAAGCTTGTGAACAAACTCATTAAGATGCTCGATTAAATCATAACATTGATGTGTTTAAAACTTAAGATAAATTATAATTATGTTGAATCCAGAAGTATCCGGGAAACACATTCAAGGAATAGACTGTTTTGCTATGAAGTGATGAGAGGACAGTAAAATCGAGTGTCATTTATTCATGATGTGGACCCTCTATTTATAGGCACAGGTCTCAGCATTATAAAAATACATATTAGTCCCCTTATTATCAATTTTTTAGGGGAAATTTTTGATAATTACAGAGTTAGTTGCATATAATAAGACCAAAGATTGATTCAATCGATGAGAGTTGTCGATCTCCCGGTAAACATTGACTTGATTGATATCTAATCTGAAAGAGAGCATCAAGTCGATCGTCTTGGGAGATTTATCCCCACCCATCTCCTGGCAGATTTCACCAATCGTTTGAACAAGACGTCTCTTTTGTCAGCCTCCAACTCAAGTCAGTCATCAATAGCTATGATCGATCGTTGGTGTCATCCTCCTGAGTCGTTTATCTGTCTTTAGATTTGTGCTGACATATCTTAATGTACATATTTAGCTCATAATTCTCTTGCTCCTCAGAAGCTACATAGTACACGAGGATAGGATTTTTAACATGTATGAAATAATTAAATGGCATTATTGCGTAATAAAGGACTTTTCTGGATTTCCACGCCCAGCCCGAACCAATATGAATAAACCTTGACGTAAGGAGGGTTTCAAGGCGATATACTATGCTAGTAAAACCCTTAACAAAGTTCAAATTAATTACGCTACCACTGGAAAGGAATTATTAGCTATAGTGTTTGCTTTTTATAAATTTGGATCTTATCTTATTGGAACCAAATGTATTGTGCATACTGATCATTCTGCTCTAAAGTTTTTAATGATGAAGAAGGATGCAAAACCAATATTAATTGGATGGGCCATTCTAATGCAAGAATTTGATTTTCAAGTTGTGGATAGAAAGGGTACTGATAATAAAATAGGTGATCATCTATCAAGGCTTGAACAGTAAAATAAAAAATATTTAAATGATGAAATTAATGAGAACTTTCGTGATGAAAAATTATATGGGATTAATGAATGGCAAATTATGTGGTATCCTGATATAGTGAACTACTTGGTTAGTAATATTTACCTTACGGATTAGATAGCCATCAAAGATAGCCATCAAATTAAAAATCAAATTAAAAAGTTCATTTATGATTTAAATTTTACTTTTGGGATGACTCATTTATATAAACAATGCAACGACTTAATTATTTGAAAATGTGTATCATTGAAAGAAATTAAAAAAATTATTCAAAAATGTTATAAATCAATTTTTGGGGAACATTTTGTAGTGGATAAAACTGCATTCAAGATTTTACAATTTGGATTTTATTGGCCTACATTATTTAGTGATGTTAATAAGTATATAAAAATATGTGATCGATGTGAGAGAGTAGACAATATTTCTATAAGAGATGAAATACCTCTAAATTTTACTCTTGAGGTTGAAATATTTGATATTCGGAGACTAGATTTCATGGGACCTTTTGTACCATCTTTTGGAAAGATTTATATTTTAATAGTTGTGGATTATGTTTCTAAATGGATTGAAGCAGTTTTTTTACCTCACTGTGATGCTAAAAGTGTAGCAAAATTTTTAAGAAAGAATATTTTCAAATATTTGGAATGCCACGAGTTATCATTACAGATGTGATAAGTCATTTCAGGAATATAATGATTGAAACATTAACTCAAAAATTTGGGGTTAAATATCGTATTGCCACAGCAGACCAGTGGCTTAGCAAAAGTATACAATCAATAAATTAAAAGAATCCTAAAAGGACTGATTGGTCTGCTAGACTTGATAATGTTTTATGAGCCTATAGGACAACTTATAAAACACCTATAGGAATGACACCATATAAGATCATATATGGAAAAACTGGAAATCATATCACTTGTCGGTTGAGTTGGAACATAAAGCTTACTGTGCAATTCAAGAGTTTAATTATAATTTGAAAGATACTGGAGAGAAGTCATTACTGCAATTAAATGAGCTTGATGAATTGAGAAATGAAGCTTATAAGAATGGCAAACTTTATAAGAAGAAAATGAAATTTAGGCATGATCAGAAAATTCTGAAAAAACATTTTGAGCTTAGGCAAGAAGTATTCAAGATTGAAATTATTTACATGAAAACTTAAATCCAGGTGGTCAGGACCATTTATTGTGGTAAGAGCATATCCATATGAAGCTGTTGATATTGAAGATCAAAAAATTGTGAGAGTGATTAAGATAAATGAACACAAATTAAAAACTTACATGGGTGGAGAGGGTCATGCATTTGAAGATATCCTAATGTTAGGTCAAACCTAAGTAAAATATTGGTTATGTCGGGCTGATAACGTTAAACTAAGCATTTTGTGGGAGGCAACTCTTAATTACCGGTGTCATTTGGATTTGAATGGTTTTTGTGATGAGTTTTATATAGTAATTGTGAGTCTTATATGATTTTGTTTGCACAAAACATTATATATTAAAGGACCTGAAGAGTGAGAGAAAGAAATTTTAGAATTGAGAATATTGGTTTGGCACTATAACGCCACAGTTCGAATAACTCTTTAAAACCACAAAAATTTGGTTTCCTTTCTTCTTCATCTATATAAAACTACCTAGGATGGGATTTGAAGTATCCCTACGACATTCCTAAGTGTTTTGAAGAGATTTGAGAGTGAAAATTTTATTTGAGAGATCATGGAGAGTAATGACAATTGGAGATTTGAAGAAAAGAAGTTGGTGCATAAGGATGCTCAGACCTACTTCAATGGATATCTTGCATTAAGTATGGAGCGCCTCATGTATAAACTTGAGAAGATTGAAGGTGCGATTTCTCTTCTGTATATAAAGGTTAAAAAGTTGTTCCACCAATACGAGCATATGGATTGGCAGGGGTGGTAGTTTTTGAAACTGTAATTCAATAGTTTGATTTGTTTTCAAGATAGTTAAGTGACTAGGTATGACACCAACAAGTGGATCAACGATAAATTTTCAAAGGAATTTTCTTGTGCTCCTTTCTATCATTCCTACAATCAAAATTGTTTGTTGAGTGGAATGGAGAATATCACTACTGATCAAGAGTGTTCCTAAAGGATGTTTTTATATAGATATTTTTATTTTAGTGTTATGTGATTCCATGTGGTGTGCCCATCATATTTGTATTAAGATTTAGTGTTGTTTTTGTTGTCTTTGTTATATGAACATCTGATGATGTCTATGTGGTTGTGTTATATGTATGAACTTATATTTAATATAAGAAAACCAAATCTGTTGTGTTGTGAAAAATTGGCCTTATGTATTCATGTTGGAATTTGCAAATTTGAAATTTTAGAATGACGCCGAACTCAACAACTATAAAATTGGTCATTAAAACAAGAAGAATAGCCTTTTTTACATCCTAGATTTTTTGTTTCCTTTTCAAATATATATTTTTTAATTTGGATGGGTATGAACGGCGCTATAACGCCACTTTTCAGTGCTATAGCGGTATTCATTAGGCTATGCAGGGCGCTATAGCGCCACTGCCTGATGTTATAGCGTTGAACTAACCAGTGAGTCATTTTAAGAGTCTAGACCCACGATTTTCACTATTTTCACCCTTAGTTCATCTCCTTCCTCCATTTTTTGCATTTTGCTCGCCTAGGGTTTCATTTTGTTCTTGATTGGCTTGGATTAGGCTTTCAAACTTTGGATTTCTTCATCTTTGGGTAAGATCTTCACTTTGGCTTTGAAAAATTTTGATTTGGCAATGGATTTAATCCACAATTTAGATTAGGCAGAAAATTTTAAAAGTTGATGAAGATAGTGTGAAATCCATGGTTGAATGATTATGTATGTTTAGATTGTGGTTTTAGGAATGAAGAGAGGTAAGGAAAAAACAACTTTTGATTCTGATAAGTTTGCCAGTGCAAAGGCACAGGATATGTATGCTGATCTTCAATCAAAAAAGTTGATTACAGAACAAAATTTTTACGTTATGGCGGAACAGTTGGTACTTGATTGCGGAGCGATAGTCGGAAAACTTTTTTTATTTCACAATTATCTATAACTTCAGTTGTCCAAGATCTCTATGATAACATGTCAGACGAATCGTATGATTTGGTTTATGTATGAGGGCAATACGTAGATATCAGTTCTGTTCGTATTAACCAAATATACAAGCTGCACAGTGTTCCTACCTGCTTTTTTTAGTTTCATCCTACTAGTGATGAATTGGATGAGATTATGAGATTTTTACCTATGTAAGAGTTGGAAGATTAAAAATGGGTGAATGGTGAACTTTTCTTTCTTAAAACTTAATGTTCTTTCTCGAGCATGACACTATTTCATATCCAGTAGATTACTGCCTACCAACCATTTCAGTGAGGTAACCCGTGAGAGAGCCACTTTAAATTATTGTATTCAGATGAAAAAACCTAGTGACATTGGCCCCCTTATTTATACAAATATGCTTGCTTACTTGAGAGGAGGAACTACAGGAGGTTTGGGCTACCCTGCTCTTATTACTACTTTGTGAGTTGAATCTGTGTGAAGTAAGAGACTTGGAAAGAAACTTTGTCATCATATAAACCCATTGGAAAAACAAATTTGGAAAAATACGAGAGACATTTTGGGACTAGACTTAGGACTGGAGTTAACATACCTTCTACTTCAGCTTCTACTTATGCTCCTGCTCCTACTCCTAGACCATCTGCTTGTGATACTATTTCTCTGAATTCTCTTATGAAACAAATGATGATTCAACAAGAAGATAACATAACCTTACAGAATCAAGTAAAATTCATTGAATCTCACTTTGTACCATAGTGATGATATTATGTTGAGGAAAGTTGAGTATGATTTTGTCTATAATGAGGCTATGATGAGATATATGGGAGAGTGACCAATCTGTGAAATTTCCTACTTGTCCCATTTTCACACCATATCAACCTTCTGAGACAGATGAGGATATAGATTTGGGAGATGGATATGATGATGATGATGATGATGATGATGATGGTGATAATGAAGTTGGTGATGATGAAGATGTTGATGTGTAATGAGTTGTTTTCTTTCTTTCCCTTGATGTGTTTGAATATTTAAACTTGATTATG
Organism: Phalaenopsis equestris; assembly: GCF_001263595.1. Classification (NCBI taxonomy): domain Eukaryota; kingdom Viridiplantae; phylum Streptophyta; class Magnoliopsida; order Asparagales; family Orchidaceae; genus Phalaenopsis; species Phalaenopsis equestris. The sequence continues at coordinate 267,067 of NW_018218641.1, forward strand.
TTAGTAATTAGTTGTATTTGTATTGGAGTGCGCTTGTATTTAGTTTCTTTACTTAATTGTTTATGTTAAACTGTTAGTTCTACATTTTATCTTTTGCTCCAATTTAAATGCTAGAGTAGTATTTATGTTATGTATTTATTGTTATGCATGTTAATCTTATGTTTATCACACTCAGTACTTGTCTTTACTACATGTAACTGTACTAATTTTTCTGTTTTAAATTTTAAAAAATTTTCTCTTTCCTTCACGAACTTTCTTGCTTAAAATTAGATTAAAAATTTTAAAAATTTACGTTTGGGGGAAGGGAGAAAATTCTTGTTAAACTAAACTTTAACCTGTGGTATGTAGAATTAACTTTAGAAAACTATATTTTTTTATTTTATGAAAGTTGTATAAAACCAAAGTAAATGTTTTTAATAATGAAGGTTAATTCTAGAAGTAAGGTATTTAGTATGAAGGGTTTGGAGTTATGTTTTTGCTATTTAAAGTAAAGAAAACTGTATTTTTGGAAATATTAAGGATCTTAGATTTATACTTTAAAAGAAAGAATTGAGACTTTATGAAAAATCTTCAAAGTTAATACACATTTCTTCAAGCGAATAAATGTGAGATGTTTTTAACTTTAAGAGGAGGATAGTGGAGTTCAAAATTATTAAAAGCTATACAGATATAGTAATCCTCACATGACATATAAGAAAAAATAAAAAAATAAAGGATTGAAAATGATCCTAAAAGAAAAATAAGAAAGAAAAGCAAAAAGAGAAAATATGTGAGAAAAAGCTTGAGGAGATGCCTAATAAAAAATTGGCTTTACTTGAAACAACTTAAGGAAATAAACTTAGTTACATTTCTAACTTAGACTTAGAAGTATTAGCACCTTTACTAATAAAGTTCTCATGAAATTCTTTTTCTGGTAATTCTTCTAAGTATCTTAAGTATGATAAATTGTAGTTTTTTTTTAAATAAATAGAAAATCAGAACTTTTAAACTTGATTGTTAAATATTCTTTTATTTTAGTTTTTAACCTGAGTTGTTAAAAAATTTTCTGAAAGTTTCGCTATAGCATTTATAAAGCAGAAATTATAGAAGTCTTTAAGTTAAATTTACTACCACATGTTATAAATTTTATATAGTATAAGGAGTTACTTGAAGACAAGTAACATTTAAATTTGGGGTAATTTATCCACTTAAAAATAACATGTTTTTTTGTGCATGTTTAATAAGCTTTTTATGTACATTTTTGATGATATTACAATTTAAAGAAAGGTATTTTGCATGTTTTTTATTTCAGGTATATGGAATGGACATTTAGAAAAAATGAGGAAAAAATAGAGCAAAAATGATAATTTTTGTGTGGCGTCATAGCGCCACCGATGGGCCAAAAAGGCGCTATAGCGCCCCAGACTGGTGCTATAGTGCCAATAACTACCTTTCTAAAAGATACATCGAATTTAACCAAATTTTGGAGGGGTGTTTGAAGCAAACCCTTGGTTATTTTCTATTTTCTTTTTAATGAGAAGGATTTGGTCGAATTTATTGACCTTTTGGAGCCTCAAAGCTTCAATTGGGCGGCAATAGTGAATTAGGCTTTTCATATTTTGTGTTCAAGTGTAAGTGTGAGTGTGATTTAGTTTGAAAAAGTTTGGAGATTGCTTAGAGAAAACTATTAGAGGAAACTCCAGAAGTTTTCTTGGGGAGAAAACATAAGGTACTTTGTATTTGTGTTTGAGTTTTTGCTGTAAAACTTGAATTTCAATGCAAATGTTTTGTTTTTGTTTAATCTCCGTGAATTCTAAGTAGTTCCCTTTATTTCTCCTTGCATATCGAAATTAATCTTGTGGGATGAGAATGATTTAAAGATTTCTTTTTACTCTTAAAAATTATGATGGTAATTTCACTGAATCTTCATTTAATTTACAAACTGACCACTTGTGAGGTTAGAATCCGTTGAGAAACTTAATGACCTGGGAGGGTTATAATTTCACCCAACTAGAAGATACCACACTTCATTCTAGGCAGAGCCTTTGCGATCACCTAAGGGAGAGTGCAAATAAATAGAGAGACAAGTTTTGATAGGCGTAGAATTTGTTAGCTCTAGAGTGACAGGCTATATTCTTATCAATTTGGCTTAAGGTTTAGTGCCCTGACGCTGAGATTCAGCCATCATGCTGGCATAGGCTTAGAGGGATCTAGAGGTGAGAGGCTATATAATTCTGATGAGGAATCGAGATGTTAAGGAATCAGTCTTAAGTTAGTTAATGTTTTTTGCTAGCACCGGGAGGGGGTAAAGAATAAGGTATGCTTCTATTTATCACAATACCTCAATTTTGTCTTAAATCATTTGAATCCTAAATAGATTAAAATATCTTTGCAAGGGGAAATGTTTTCCATAATATATAAACTAGTTGTTATATTTTAATAAGTTGTTACATTTAGTTGTTACTTTATTTACTAGCTTTTTAGTATTCATTTATATTAAACATATCATTTTAGACCTCTTATTTGTTTAATTTGCAATTTAAATAGAAATTCAGTAAGTTGATTTTAAGAGTTACAACATTCCTCGTGGAATCCATACTGGTATTTTTAAAGAAAATCCTATATTACTTGAAACGATACGTATACTTGTGTAGTACCCCTAGTGTGAAAATCTATTACAAATCATTATATATGTTCACACTAGCCCTAGATATAATTTGAGACATATTTTTTGGCAAAATTAAAGAGATTAAAATACAAGTAATTACGGGTCGGGTCATCAATATATAAAAAAGGTTCCCAAATCAAACAGATGTCATAATTTTTTTAGTTTATGTAATCGAGTCTCGCTAATAAGAAATGTGCATATTCCTTAGGATAGGTGTATTGTTTGTGGTGTGGTGGTCGGTTATTTAAACTATTAAATATGTGAGATTTTTTTTGTCTCATTTTCAAAATTAAAATATTATTCTCAAAAATCAAAATTGTGTGTATATTGAATTGAATATTATTTTCAAGATAGAAATTAAATTAAAGTGATAGACATGCTTTTCCTGCATTCCTGGGATATGTTGTAGACTCAACGGCATTTGTCCTTTATGGATTTATTTTGAGTGCTTTGCATGTCTGGACTGCCTTATATTGTTTATTTTTGTGGACCGAGTATCTTGATACACCTAAAATATATAATATTTTTAGACACATTTTATACCTATTTTTGAGATATTACGCTTTAATGAGAGGTATTTTTGTGTTTTTCTTGTAGATACAAGTAAAAATGAAAAAAATGCTTAAAGTAGTTAAAAAGGATCAAATTTGGAGATAAAAGGTTAAAAAATGTGCAAAAGAGTTTTGGTGCTGTCGGCACTATTTTTGGTGTGGGATTTGCCCGGAAGAAGCTGTCGGTCATCGGAATTGAAATCCCGTTGCCCGCTTCGGAAGGACATTTTTAAAAATTTTAATTTTGAAAAAGATGAAGTCAAACTGACCCCATAATTTTCATAGTTTAGATGAAAGAGCGTTTTACCTCAAATCCTGTA
>NW_018218641.1:271772-272356 GCF_001263595.1 Phalaenopsis equestris
AGTAAAGTTTTGGAAACCTTCCTAACTCTATGTTGTGTATTGGGGGTCCTTAAATTTTAAGGATAATATTATTAAGTAAAACATATTAAGTTTAAAAGATCCCTAAGGTATTCACCAGATTAAGAGTAGGGAGCAGGTCCATGCAACCTTCTTAATATCTGGTAAAAGACATTGGGTTCATTTAAACTTTATTATGTTACTTAATAATTCACCCAGAATATCCTGATACTCAGTGAACATTGATGTCTTGATTATTCTAAGAAAAAAGGTAATTTTAATATTATGTGGGTGAAGATCCTAAAAGGGGAAAATCAGTTTGTTTAAGAACACTTAGCCAAATTTTTAGTCCTAATTGGACTTGTGGTGTTTTAAAAGAGTTTAATTATGTTGATTTGGCTAATCCTCTTTTAACATGTGGATTTCAACTTAAGTTCACCACTAAGTTCTTAAGACCTAAGTGAATGTATTAAGTATGTGTATTAATTTTGAAAAGATTTAAAACCTTAAATGATCATTATCAAGATCATTTAAATATCATTTTGATTATCAGATAAGGGTGTGAAATCATTGATTTCCAAAGTTAT
>NW_018218641.1:275244-276140 GCF_001263595.1 Phalaenopsis equestris
GGGGCTCACGGTTTTGGGCTTTTAGCTTGGGTTAAGGTGGCTAATCAAGGGTTGGATCATGGTTAAAGCTTATGATGCCCAGTAAAAATGGCACCATAGGGTATGGACATGTGTCCTTGATTTAACCTCTTTATTATCCCTTCCAAAGATTAAAATTAAAATTTTTACCCATGAGATAAATATCAAGGTTAACCATGGGTTGATGGCTGGCTTTAAACTCAACCCTAGAGTCTAGGATGAGTTATGGTAGGGTTCATTTGACCATACCAAGCTCAATTGGTTTAGATTTGACCATAAGTCCAAGAAGGTGCATATGACCAAATCTTGTGTTTGAACTAGGTTAGGCATGTCAATTGTCCCAATTAAATATGTCATTTGGTGTAAAAGACCATGAGGAACAACTTTCATGAAGGGTGAAGTTCATTTTGAGGTTAATTGGTTAATCAATTTGGTGGATTTTTGGTTTTTTGACCCATTTTAAGCATATTGGGCTTAGTTTGGGTCAAACTTGGTCTAGCCATGGGCTAAGTCATAATTAATTATTTTGTTTCGTGTAAAACATCATAATGAACAATTTTCATGAAGGAAGAAAATTGTTTTGAAGTTGATTTGGTAGTCAATTTGGATGGGTTTTGATGAGTTTTGGTTTTAGACCCAAATCAGGCATATGGATCTAATTTGGGTCAAACTTGAGCTAGCTTTGGACTACGCTCAAATTTATTATTTTGTTTGGTGTAAAACATCATGATGAACAACTTTCATGAAGGATGAAAGTTGTTTTGAAGTTGATTTGATGGTCAATTTATATGGATTTTGATGGGTTTGGGTTTAGACCTAAATTAAGCCCTTAAGGGTCAAATTTGGGTCAAACTTGAGCTAGCTTTGGGCTAAGCTCA
>NW_018218641.1:276330-276804 GCF_001263595.1 Phalaenopsis equestris
GCCATGGAGGGGCATTTGCCATTTTTGGAAATTTTTGTCAATTTTGGCAAATTTGGATGTATTCAAGGTGTTTGAAATGTGTTTTGATCAATTTTAGATATTTTGGCAGAATTTAGGAATTTTAGCCAAATTTGGATCTCATGGGCAATTAAGTTATTTGGAGGTGCCTAGGGGCAAAAGGCCAAGTTGGGCATTTCAAGTGCAATTGGGTAGAGAACCATTCTGAATGAGTCATAGACCAATATATTGTGAAGATATGGTGTACCCTAGTTCCAAGTCAACACCCAGGGTCAATCCTGAGGCCAAGTAATCCTATAGGGACTCTTCTTGAATTCTCTCATAATGATCTTACCTACAAAATGCTAGAGGTTAAGATCAATATGTGAAACTTCAAGTTGAGTAAAGAGAAAGGCTTTGAATTTCTAATAGTGAGGGTACCTTTTCTAGTTTTCTAAGACTAGTCAATAGGAAAGT
>NW_018218641.1:276898-279635 GCF_001263595.1 Phalaenopsis equestris
AAGCCCGTGCCTAAGCGCTGGGACCCCGCGCTTAAGCGTCAGTGGCAGTTACCAAACCGAGAGCAACCCCCATGGAATCAAACCTAATTCAAACCTAGAGGCCACCTCATCTCATTTTAAATTTAGAGCTCAGAGCTCTGCCCTCCACCTAAGCAAAATTTTTCACCCCTAATTAGCCATGACAGCCACCCTAAGCCAATTTTATAAAACCTCACCTTCATGGCCATAAGAGGAGGTGCTGAAATTTTCTCAAAGAGACCTCCAAATTGCTCCTAGAGCCTTTTTGAGACTTCCTTAGTGTAACCCAACCACTACATTGCCCAAAATCCCCTTACCGGAGTTCAATTTTTGAGCGCAAAACCTTGCCTGAGACAGGATAGAGCTCTCCACACTTCTACACCCCACCAAAATAAAATTAAAGTCACCCACACCTTCACCACAGTGAAAGAAGACAGAACCCCATCAAATCCCCCTCCCATAGAGCCTCCACACTAGACTTTGATCAACACCCAAAACCGGCCGTGCTTGAAGTCAAGACCTTTCACCACGACCAGAGACTCAATCCCTAGCCTCCTTGGACCTCCACGAACGTGCCGAGCATCTCCGATTGAAGCTTCCCTTCTCAGAGCAAAGGTATTGAGCTTCCCCTCTTCCCAAGCATATTTTCACTCTCCATTTGATTAGAGTTGATTCCATGGCATCTTAATCAATGGATATGTTCTACATATTTAGACGAGCATTTAGAAACAAACCTCACTTAATTTGGCTAAAAATCGAGCGAGATCTTAAGCTTTGAAAGTGGACGGTTCTCAGGCTAGGGCATCGAGGACGATGACCATGCACCGTTGGATCACACGTGTATTGTAAGAATGGATCCGATCACGCTGGGTGGAGAGACGGAATGAAAAGGAGGGACGCGTGGCAGCTGGAGTGGATGGCGGCATCGAACGGGAGCGCGTCGCGTGTAAAGCTTGAAGCGAACGAGGATGCGCTAACGCCGCGTCACTTAAATAAAAAAATAGGGGTTTTCTGATTTAAATAAATATCCCTAACTTCAAAAATTCATATCTTGTTGTAGAAAAATCATAAAAATAAAAGAAAAATATATTAGTGCTCAAAGAACAGAGGAGAACAATGTGGAAATGGTTTGAAGTTTATTTGATGTATATTTTATTTTTAATTAATTAAATACTATTTTGAGTCTTTTAATTCTTCATGCATGTAGACATTTCACCATGACTTGCACCATTGCATGTAGACATTTCACCATGACTTGATATTTTGGCATGCTGTTGCCACTGTCATGAGGAACATTTTCTGATTTTTTCAAAGTTGGAAAAGATCTCTAGACAGAGATCCATATTTTTCAAGTTTATTTCTATTATTTACATAAATTAATCATGATAATTAGCATGTTATTTAGAAAAATCCAAAAAATTTTTGGAAAGTTTTTGCTTTGGAAAATATTTCATGGGCTAAGTCATTAAGAATACACTTAACTTCACAAAACCCTAAAACACAAAGAAAACTAATTTGGGAAATATAAACATTCAAATGACTTGTTTTTTAATATCCACTGTAATTTGAAGTTCAAAGAACTCCCCATTAAAATTTTAAAACAATTAGAGCTCATTTGATAACTCAAACTGATTTTCTAAGTTAAATGTCATTTTTAACACTAAAATGATTTTTAACAATTAAAATATAACTCAAAACATTATAAAAATTAGTTTTTGGAGTTCTCTGTGATCAGATGAGTTTTCTAAAAATAAAAACTCTATTTTTAAGTCTTTCTTTAATATTTAAATAATTAAAAAATGATAAAAATCACAAAAATAATAAAATTCATGAAAATGTTCCAAATTGTTTCATAAGCAGTTAGGAACAATTAGAATATTTTTCCTCATTTTCTAAGTGAAAATATTGAATTTTGAAGCTTAAAATAATTTTTAAAGGCTAAAAATGGATTTTCACTAAAATAATTCTAACAATTCAAAAAAAAATCAAAAAAATGTAAAAAATTTTTTCTCTGGGTTCCTTGAACTTAGAAATATTTAATAAAAATATAAAACTTAATTTTTCACATTTAAAATATTTTATATTTAATAAACACTTCAGAACTTGAAATAAGTCTAATAATTAAAATAAACTTATAAAATCATGAAATTTGGTTTAAGTGTTCCTCTGGTCCAATTATACATCCAGTAAAAATTTCAAAGGATTAGGCTTTGTCTTGGTCAAGTTATGAAATTTTCTTTGAAAAATTCCATTTTTGCATAAAAATAAATGTGTAAATTAAATTAAATTTTGAAAAAAACACATTTTCTCCTCTGATGTCTTAATTGACCTATGAGTAAGGTGGGATAAAAATTTTAAAGTCATTTGAAAAATTTTAAAGTCATTTGAATAAGTCATTTGAATTAAATTTGATAAATTATGAAGTGATAAAACCTTAGGGGCAAAAGTGTAATTTTTGAAATTCAGCCTTAATTAACATTTAGGCTTAACTCAAGAAAGAGAAATAGGCAACATTTGATCTTAGTTAACATATTTGGATGATTGAAACATAAGGGATTAATTAGTAGAAACCAATCTCACTTTTTTTTAATTAAATGAGAAATGTGTAAATTCCTTAAATTATTAAACTTTGGGAGTCTATTAAATTAAATGACCATAGACTTATGGGTATGGTTTTAGGTGTGAATAACTCATTAATTCAATACCCCATTTTGGATGT
>NW_018218642.1:0-11511 GCF_001263595.1 Phalaenopsis equestris
ATATATATATATATATATATATATATATATATATATATATATATATATCACAGTATCCTGTGCTCATGCTTACTTTGCTCCCTTTTCTTCCTTCTGCTCTCTCTGCTTTTGTTCTTGTGCTCTCCTCAATGGCTCATTATTTTTCTCCATATGATTTTAGATCTGTAACCTTGAATGAACTATCTTAGAAAAGTCAAGTTGAGGTTGACTTGCTATAAGAGGGCTACATTTTTGAGCTAACAACAAATTTCGGGTTGCTGGTGAGGCCAACCGAGAGACTTCACTCTATGGTTTCAGGTGCTTCTTTTTCAAAAATTCATTTTGGTTTGGTCTTTGACTACCACTTTTCTCAAAATTATGCTTGATCTTTGCCAACTACAACATCATTCCCACTTATATAAACCCCAATTCCATTGTCGCCATTATGACTTATATTATATTTTTTGGAGGCTAGAAATTCCATGGTTCATTAACTTATTTATATATTTGTTCTTATTTTGGGTTGTTTTGGATGCTTTATTTAAATTTTCTTCAATCAACAGGTTTTAGCCATTGGGGCTAAAAAATAACATGATAAATTCGAAGCCATGATTCTTCTTAGTTACCTCCCTGCATGGGTTGTTCATCTAAACAGTCCCATCTAGAGAAGCCCCATTTAAGGAGAAGAGAAAGGCATCAGTGAAGGTGTTGTTGGAGACCATGTGATGTTCTTGCTAGAGATCAGTAAGATAGAGGGAAGAAAATCGTCGGTCCACCAGTATCTCGAGTTTGAGGTTGTTAATAAGGTGTTGTATTTTAGCAACTTTGAGTAAATGGTTGAGAATGATTAAAAGATCTCTGATGCCCGTGAGGCTTCGAGGGAGGAGGAGGAGACCACTTTCACATCCAAGAAGATGACTTATCCTATCACTACCAGAGCAGTGAATGGACATGTACCCAAGTTGGTTTTGGCTAGAAAGTCTCAAAGCTTGGATGATATGGATCTCATTTACTCTATTTCTTCTTCAATTGCTGTTTTAAAAAGAATTGGGATAGATGAATAAATCCTCATTGAGAGACAAAACGTTTTCATTAAGTTAAGTCTGTTATATTTTCAAAACCAACTTGACTCTCTTTTAAGATAAATAATTTTAATGAAATGGTAACGAAATGGGCTCTAAAAATAAAAAATATTTTAATTTAAAACTAACTTAACTCTCTTTTAAGACAATCCCACTTAAAAATACCGCATTGTTTATGTTGTAATTTTTGTTAATGTATCCCAAAAAATCAAAAGTTTTGTGTAACCTCATTAATTTCTGAAAAATAAATTTAATTAAAGTTACTCTAACTAATTAAGTTTTGTAAAATTATGTATGCAACCTTTCAAACCCATGTTTCAGAACCTTTTAGAAGTATTCAAAGATGCCAAATTTATTTTTCTTAGGGATCTTCATTTTTTTTAATTTACTCTTTCAAAATATTTTCCTTAAATCAAAATTTTAAGTAAATTTATGGATTTTTCTATTTAAAATATGTATGTTTTAATAACCAAAGATATGGGGTTCGTAAATGTGAAACCCACACCAAAGTTAATTTCATCCTTCAATTAAGCTTCAGAAAACCTTCAAACAACCTTCAATAATCTTCTAATAAGATTCAATTAACCCTAAAAAAACCTTCAAACTACATTCAAACAAGTAGCATTTAAATAAATAACTATCAATCAACCTTTAAATAAAACAGTAACCCACAATTCAACCCTTTAAATTAAACATTCAAATCTAACCTCCAATAAAAACCAATAAATTCAAATAAATTATTCAAATAAAATGAAGTAAAATCAAGATTTTCAAACTAATCAATCAAGTCCAACCTTTCAAGTCAAATCTCACTCATTCAATAATTTTATAATTCCAATCTTCAGGGTACACCTTACTTCTATAGTTGATTATTCCCTTTCATTGTTCTTTCCATAACTTATCGTCATTAAGCTATAAGTCATAACCTTTGAATTTCAAGAAAGTCTTTTCAAACCCTCAAAGTCCTTCATATGAGTATCTCTTCAAATCTTGAATATTTCATTTGAAAATACCAATCTGGAAATCCTGCACGATATAAGCCATTACCTTACTCAAGGGTTTCTTAAGGAGTCCATAGCTTCTGAGATGTAATTAATTATGAGGGTTTTCCCATTTAGGGATATCAAACACTAAGGAAAATAAATCTTATTTTACACTCATAAGATAAGGGAAAATTTTTTAATTAATGCAAACTCATAGTCTTAAAGATTTACGTTATCACAATAAATAGATCTATTTTAAGGTGATATTTCTACCTCTTAATGTAGTATATTATACTTTAAATATGTATCTGATCATTTTGATATGTAAGATTTATGGTGAATATATAAATATCATAACAAATAAAACTTTTTCCACCATAACTAATAGGATAAGTAAGAAGTATATACCAGATGCGAATGGCCATGCTAGGTGGAATGGTTCTATTTAAGTTCACATGATAATTAAGGTATGCATAACTATAATAAGTGAAAGGAAAAGGTTAAAGCATATGCAATATATGATTAAAGTAATGATATAATCATGCAAGATTAATGGTTCTAATAGGTGCATATGATGCGCAAGATGTGCATAACCATATTTAGGTGGGGTGATTTTTCTAACTAGATGAAATAAGCAAGGTGATATTCAAAAATGATGAGGGCGTGAAGAAGAAGCATTTCTAAATGATGGTTGAAATGAAATATAATACATACATGGGACCAGCTCACATGAGATGTTATTTATTCTAAACAATGATGCTATCCTAAAATATATGCATGAAAGTATTAGAAAAATCAAACTTTCAATGCGCAAACTCTACATAATATTATCTCAAGTGAATGATTAACTCATATAGATAAACTTAAGATGTCATTAGTTTCAATACTAAAATTGTATCTTCAATTCTCAAGGTTCCATAAAATTGAGTATACACATGTATCTAACATATAAGCATATATAAAAAAGAGGTACTTTATGAGAATTAAGTCTTAGACCTACAAAAGCATATGTCATCAAATGACAATTTAAAACATAGATTTGATTAATCTTATCACCATTCCTCCGATGCTTAAATTTCCACAAAATGTATTGCATATACTTATAACACAGAAAAATTCTAAAAGCATATAAATTAAAATAAACAACTATTCATTGGGTTTGGATCACATAAAGCATCATGGAATAAAATACATAGTTATCATATATGTATTACACTTCATGAACAACATTAATTTCAAAGCCTAAAATTTACAAGAGAAACAAAATATGCATGCATGAATGGCCTACAAACATAATAGTAGCTCCAAAATTTCACCTCAGTGGCCTACGGACAATTTTGCAGCTCACCACTATAGCCTATGTCATTAATTATTACCTATTGGCATTATCTCAACTCACCACTATGACTTACGTGACCAACTATGACCTACGTGGCTCACAACTCCCACACTTCCCTACCAGAACCATTGTAGAAAATTGATGCTCTTCAAGCGATCATGTATGGTTTTCATGGTCAATTATAACCATGAATTTCATATTTGACCTCTACAACTAAAATATAGCCATCATCAACAACATTCATGATAGGCTACTACCTTCATAGTACCGACTATCACTTTTGCAACTCGTTACACCTAATATTGATGAAATATAATTGTACATTAACATTGTAATTCCATCTTCCTTATTTAAAATGTTATTTTAAAAAAAAGTGTGAGCATATGCAATTATAATTATATAATGGATTACTTCGATTGGGCTAGGCCACATGTTTTTTTTTTCAATTTTTAGGGTTTTCCATGAAAAAACCGTGTTATCTCCCCTTTATACATTTATTTTATTTGTGTGTGCTTGATCTTATACTATGTTGAGACACTAATTTATTACTTTATTACCATGAATCTTTTGGCATGCATCATTTTGGCACACATCATTTTGGCACCATCTGTGGGAAAAGAACTCCCATTCAACACAATCCTGAAGTCTGAGATGCTAAGCCCCTGCTTCTTTACATCACTTCGATCTCAAAAGTTCTTTAATGTTAACATCTTAGGCATCATTGTGGTGGGATAGTAATTTCACATCTTATTCAAACACAAAGTTTATGACAACTACTTCAAGTTCAAGAGGAAACCTTCTTTGTGATCTCAAAATGTAATTTACATTAACATTTCAAGAACGGCTATGATGGTATACTCATCTCACATTTCATCAAGTCATGAAATTTTCAAAAATCCATTCTAGACTAGGAGGAAACTTTCATCACAAAGGCCGCTCCCTCATCTCCCCCGCCATCTCGATTTCTTCCTAAACTTGGTCAGAAGCGGATCTCTTCAAAATTTGATACATGTGATGTTTTATAAGCTCGTGGAAAACACCCCCATCATAGGATAAAAAATTCAAAAGTAATAATATAGAAGTTAGAAAATATGGTCACAACTATATTGCCATGAAAAAGGTAAGGCCCGTCTCAACCTATGTCATAGTCTCAAGAAATATAAAGCATCTCTGACACCTCATTCTAGGCTTAATCGGTTATAGGAAGACTCAATTCAACATTTTCCATCACAAGCTACAGTTTTCAAACATGAGCTTTAAATAATAGCCTTAGATAGGTAAAATATCCTTGTTGAATTTCCCTTCGATCGCTTCCATAATAGATTATAATCATCAAGCAGAAGCTTCGACTAACAACTTTAGAAAAGTCAAAATTTCTTGTTAATTTCAATCATCTTTGCCCATAACAAGTAAACACCGTCGATCATTTCCAAGTATATCAACTACATCCATTACATGTTATGATTTTCGAGTACGAGCTTCGACTAAAAACCTAGAATAAGTTGTGCATCCCTAACTAGAAATTTCTTTTCACTGGTAACATAACCTGTGATGGTTTGACATTGTTTAACTTCAAAAAGTTTTGGTAGCTCTTAACACTCCATACAATTTTTCAATCTAAGAATGTATTGTGATACAAATAATGAAGCGACACTTAACAAGCGTAATACGAGGTTAAAAGTATACACTTTAACAAGGTATAGAGAGTTGCATCAAGTAGATAAATGGTCGAATGAACCAACACAAATCAAAGTAGAAAAAACTACAAAGACCAACACATATTAGTACAAAAGCTACAACAAGTTAGCAAAATAAAGCAAACAATACAAGTGTATAGACAAAAAGTACTAATCTACGATAAAATCTCATCTTCATTAGCAATATGTTCTTGTAAGTCCCTTTCTGGATGAAAGACATGCCCTTGAGATTAGCTACATTCCAATGATACAATCAGTAAAAAACTTTGTTAAAAGCGTCAGTGGAATTTTATTCTTATGTGTTAGGATCCCAACTTTATATTATCCTCTTTAGTAGTCAACAACCTTTTTTTAAAAGCCTACAAAGTCTTTGTGTTTTGGTCGAGGTTTGCCCATGAAACCCTTTGTTCTTCTCAAGTATCCATCAGTTCTCGGTGTTGTTAAGAAAGAAAACTATCATTGATGATATTTTATCTTCGCACTTCAATAATTGATTTACCAACAATAATATGTGTACTATACAAGAGTTATTCACATTCATATGCTCATTAAGAATGTGGTCGATCTTTGCAAGCTCATTACTCAAGGCAAACAAAAAAAGGGGCTGCTCATCTTCAATGATATCAACATCCCCTTCTCATAATTCTGGTATTTCTACTGAATTTTAGGGGGACTGAATTCCTTAGATGTTCACATCTCGAAGCATGAAAAAATCTCCTATAAAAAATGCACTAGCAACATATAAATGAACCTCTAGAAAGAACAATAGTATTACGAGAGAATACAATTGAATAACATAAGAAAGAATCTCTGTTGATGGCACAATAATAGGCCAAGTGACTCTGGAGATGCACGATAACACAAAAGGTGGCACAACAGTAGACCAAGTGAGCTTTGTTAATTGCACAAAAATAAGTTGGGAGACTCCGAGGTGGGCATAATAACCCAAAAGGGAGCTCTATTTTTATCAAAAAAAATAAGCTAAGAGACTTTGAGTTGGATAATAACAATGCGAAAGGTAGCTCCATCGATCGCATAAAAGCAAGCTAGGAGACCTTGAGGCGGGCAACAACAACACAAAAGGAAACTCCATTGTTCACACAAAAATAAATTGAGAGATACTGGGTGGGCCAACTAATGTTAAAGGGAGCTTTGATGATCACACAACAACATGTTGGAAAATCCTTATTTTTATCCTCTTTTTTGTCCTTTTTATAGGACAAAATAATCTAAAAATTTGTAAAAATGGCCAAAATCCAAGTTTTCCCGCAGCAACTCAAGCATTCATCTAATTTTACACAGTCATCTGATTTCACACAATTAAATAGTTGTACGGAGTGATCTGCATAAAATCACATAGTTTGCATGTTCTAATGTTGTTGAAACCCATGTCTCCCAAATGTTGATGCAGCCATCCACCATCCACCGAATCACCCCCACTAACCGATCAGAGGTTTGACTAGCCTGATCCAACCCATAGCAGACTTGATCAACCCCCGATGTCGTTGACCTCTACCATAGACCTCCGCCTCCTCTCCACCACTAGACTCAGGTCATCACTGTTATCAGCCTCCACCTCCAACCGCCACCACTAATGTCCTCCTCCGTCCACCCCAACCAGACTCCTCTTGTATTTATCGACATCATCCTCAATTCGTTACTGTCTCTGTAGCCATGTGTTGCCACCTCTGCTATTGGTCTTAACCACCGACCACGCCCAACTCCACCACCACAGGCCTCTGCCTCAGGCCACCACCTTCGGCCGCCACCATCACTAACCTCTACTGTCACCACCGTCTTCAGCTCTGCCACTGTCTGCCTTTGTCTTTGGTAGCAATCCGCCACAAACCAATAAAAATAATAAAAAAGACACTTTATTTTTTTATATTTTCATATGACAAAATTAACCTATCTCCAAAATTGGGCCAGTTAATATGCTAAATTTTCATCATAAAAGACAGATATTGAGGCATGATACAAATCTCAAGTCATTTTATTGGCAAAAAACCTTCAAAATCAAATTAAAAATTATCTAGAACTCCAATTTAGCAAACTTACTGTCAAACTGACCAACTCGATGAAAAGAACACGATAACACCAAAATTGTTTCAATCTAAGTCAAATCAATCCTGAATCAAGACATTCAACTACTTCTATAAAATTTTTGTCGCTAAATGGAACATTAAATGGATTCCAAATTTGTCATTCCTATAGTCAAATTGAGCACCTTGATGGGCAGACACGTCCTAAAGTGGTGATAAAATCTTGAGACACCCTAATTCTAAGTGTAGTGGTCTCACACAAGTGTATGTATTATATCAGTAATATCAAATTTTGAGTCTGAAATGTTGATCCCACAAGGAGAGAGGTAGTTAGACATAGGAGAACTTCTAACCTGCTAAAATTAGACTTAGCCTGGAATTAATGTTGGTTTTATGTTGTACTAACTAGTTATACAAAATTAAAAACTACAATTGAAGGTTTACTCCTATAGAAATCGTACTAAATTTATTTCAATTGGTGACAATCAAGATATAATAGTACCCTCCCTTGCAATGATATAAGTACTATGTAAGAAAATGAATACCTTAAATTGTAATTGTGGCTAGTGACAAACAGGAGCAACTCTCTTTTTTACCCTATCCAAAAGTGCATACAGAAGTTTGGTTAAACAGGTTTTAATTCCTTAAACATTGATTTGAACCCATCAAAGATTATTCTTCTATCTATTTGCATCTACTTATAGTTTACTATTGCTTCATACCCTATAGTTCAACACGAATATTCTAATCATTCTTCCATAGGTTTCCAAAGTCATTATGAATCACACATATTTTAACTAATCACTTGGTCAGAATGAAAAGTAAATGAAGCGTACTCATCACATTAAAGATTGAAAACCAAATTTAAAAGCATTCTACTATTCCTACAAAACTAACATAATCATTACAAGAGGAAGATAAAAAGACTACTCTAAAGCATAGAGAAAACACCACAAAACAACTTCAACATAAAACAAATCCACTAGGTAATTGTGTTTTACAAAAGTACAGTAAAAAAAATGCACAATACTTAACTTCTTCCACTTTACAATGCCCTGAAAATGCTCTTATAGGATCTATCTAGACCCTTACTGTTGTGTTGAATATTCTCCATACAATACACCTCTCAAATCTCACCAAACCCAGTAAAATCCTAATTCTCCTCAGCAACAAAACTCTACCTTTCTCTCCTTCTTCTCCACAAAAAAGATTCTCCCTAATTCTCCATCAAGAACTGCTTTTAATCTACCAAATAAATCCCCACGTCAGGGGAGAAACTGTTGAAAAACTACCTAATAGTTATTGGTGCCTAGGCGTCACTGGACTGGCTCCTAAGCACCACTGTCTCTATATGATCGGTTGTATACTGGCACCTAAGTAAGTGGCGCCAAGGCGCTTGGTAAGAGCACCTTCGCACCCAATGGTTTGCGTCTAGGTGCCAGTCTCTTGAATCTCCAATTGCTCCATACCATCTCCGCTTCGCTCCATTTCTTCTCCACTTTATTCCACTTCTACTACCCATTGTATCAACAAAAAAAATACATTCTTTAAAGTGCAATTTTATTCAAAAAAATGTACAAAATATAAATGAAATTAAGCATAATTTTCTACACATCAAAATCGAAAAAACTTAAATATTACTTGTCCTCAAGTAACACTAAAATTTTAAAACCAAATCTATTAATTTGAGGAAGTGGGTTTAAATAAATATATCAGCAACTTTACATCAAGAAAACTCATAGCAAAAAATTAAAATTAATTCTGGAAAACAAGTCTATCCCTAGCGTAAAAGTAAACTTCTCATTTAAAGAAGTTAATAAATGTTAACTAATGTAACTTAAATGGTGAAAGAATAGAATTTAAAAACTCCATTAAAAAAAAACAAATACATTTATTACACATAAGCTTAGGAATGTAATAACGCTTCAACTTTAAAAAAAATCTAGTGAAACCAATTATTGATTAGACATCTCCTGAAGCTTCTCTCCACTCAATATTTTTCTTTTAATCACTTTTCTTTTTCTTACTTAAGGATGTATATTTCAATCCTTAGCATTATTTTTAGGGGGATTACCATACCTGGATAGAATTTAATGGTTTAGAATTCCACTATCAACTCCCTAAAGTGATGCCTACCAAACTCCTTCACTTTAATATGTAATAATTTAAACTATGACTGAATAGAGGCTTAATACTTATGAATTATATATCTAAGGATACCTAGTTAAACGATAATATAACTCTTTGCAAAAATAAAAAGTGAAACCATTTTTCTACATGCTAAACTACAAGTTAACCTAACACTACATAAAAATTAAAATAAAGATACTATGTTTTCTTTCCTTAAAATTGTAATACTTTAAAATTACACCACATACCTCAATTCCTTTTAAATAATAACAATTTAATGTATGTTATTGAGGACAAATAAACTTATTTTTTAAAAAAATTTTCTCCCCTCCCCTAAACTTAATTTCTACTATAATAAGCAGTGTAAACCATGAATATAAGGGGAGAAAATAGTGCATAAATACATTTACCACATTTGACTATAAAAAAAATTAACAAACATAACGGGAAAGAACAAGTATGCAATAGCAGCTAAATTACCACTAAATAGGGTCAGTAGAAAATAAATGAAATTAAACCTGAAAGATTTCACAATATTTCAACAGGTAGATACACTAGTCTAGGGCAATAAAAAGACTAATTGAGAGAGAAAAATAACAACAGAATAAAAATAAACATAGTGTTCAATACATCAGAAACAAATAAATGAAAATATATTAGCAGCAGCAGTAATAGGAAAATAACATCTAACACATCCACATCAAAACAAGAATAAACTAATCTTCATTCTATTTATCTGCTACGTCAGAGCCTTCTTTCTATGAATCTACCTCCATATGCATGTTATGCTCGTATATCTGGTAAGGTTGACAAACTGAAAACTTCACTGAGTTGTCCCCGCCAATCCACCAACTCCTTCTATACATCTCCACTTGAGCATCATGAAAAAAACAACATGATCATATTGGCATTTATTTTGCTAGTCCAAATGTGCCAAATGATCAAAGATATCATAAACTTCTATGTAAATAATAGAGATGTCATCCTCCATAGTCTTCAATCGCTCTGACATCGAGGCCATGCTAGTAGAGGGTCTAGGCTGAGAATAGGAAGTAGAAGGATGAGAAAAGGAAGGAGCCTGAAAAGAACTCGCTTTGTGACCAAAAACAACATGTTTATCATATAAATTCACATTGACCTTAGAAATGGGTTTCATAAGATGAAGCTACTCCTCCCTTTTCCCTCAAACGTGATACCAGAATGCTGATAAAGGGTGAAGATAGTAGAAGGGTGACCTAACCCTAGTGTGAATCTTCCCACTGTAGCATTGATGATGGAGTGATAAATCAAAGCTCTTATGTCTATAGATTTCATGGTTTGAATGAGAGAACTCACTCAAATTGATAGAGGGTAGGAGCTTGGCAGAAATAAAGTAATGTCAAGCCTTAGAAGGAGCATTTAATTTTAAATGAAAAAATAGTTATCTTATGGCCATTCCTCACCTTTCACAGCCCTCTCCCATTGGTAAAAAATTTAATGATTTAATCAAGTTCAAAATCAATATGGATAACGCTGGAGTAGAAACTTCCTGGGACATCCCCCAATGAAACAACACATTAATGTGCGAAGGGGAGATAGCCACTCGCTTCTCCCTCACATATATCGAATCAGGAGATGCTTTAGGAAGATTTGAATAGAACTCTCTCACTATAGAAATCACTATTACGTAAGTGGTGTAGCAAAAAAACTTTCCAGTTCCACCTAACAATTATAGCTTCTACAACACCCCCGGGACTAATGAAACCCCTTTCCGCAATCAACGTCTTAGACACTAAGAAGTCATTGTATCGCTCTTGAGCTTTGGAGCTGAGCATTGGAGCTGCAAACTTCTTCTTATCATAAAAATATTTAGATTTTCCAACTTTAGTTTTAGGGGCCATAGTGATGCAAATGATAGCATGGATGTCAATGACACAACTTCAAGAGAAGATTTGATTCAAGTTCCATGTGGGCCAATTAGTAGATGTCGTGCAAAGAGGGTGAAAGAAGCACTTAATGGATTAGTCTAGGAGGCTTGGACTCAAGCCAATTCATGGGGATCTAAGGAGAAAGAGCCACAAAGATTTGTCAACTTATTTCAAGCCCAATGATAAAGGAGTTATATTATTATTGATTCATTATTGCGGTTAAATAACGACTTGCATGCTAACTTGATGTAGTTTTTCATTCGTTTTAGGATATATTTTATCTTCTCTTTTGTTTGGTTGTAAGCTTTAACCTATATATAGGCCTGTTGACCTCACTTTTGGTTGAGGTCTA
>NW_018218643.1:0-1714 GCF_001263595.1 Phalaenopsis equestris
CTATAGGGCTACTTGACCATAGGATTGACCCTGGGCCTTGGTTTGGAGCTAAGGTATACAATACCCTCACAATACCCTCACCATAACTTCACCATACCCTCACCATACCCTTGCTAAGACCAATACATAAGAACCCAAAATGGGGATTTCATTGATCCATGGTTCATTTAGAATGGATATCTATCCAATTCTACTTGAAATGCTCATCTTTGGTCTTTTGCCCCAGACACCTCCAAGTTACCTAACTGCCCTTGGGACCCAAATTTTGGCTAAATGACCAAATCACATCAATTGGACTTATAACCATGCCAATTGGCCCAAAGAAATGTTGTATTTGCTTCATAGCAATATTTTACATCAAATTTGACCATAAATTTGCATTGGTAAAACCTTTTGATCATCCAATTTGGTTTAAATCCAAAACCCCAAATTAACCCCAATATTGGCTAACACCCCCAAATCTCAATAATTGAATGCCCTAAACCTCAAATTGGCATCCAATTTTTGTTGAAAATCCTTTGTGAGGTCGTTTGTGACCAAACACAATAATCAGTTTGAGCTTAGTCCAAAGCTAGCTCAAGTTTGACCCAAATTAGCCACATATGCCTAATTTGGGTCTAAATCCAAATTTCCTCAAAATCCACTAAATTCACTACCAAATGGATTTCAAAATGACTTTCACCCTTCATGAAAGTTGTTCATCATGATGTTTTACACCAAAAATAACAATAAATTTGGACTTAGCCCAAGGCTAGCCAAAGTTTGACCCAAACATATCCCAACATGCTTAAAATGGGTCAAAAATAAAAAATCCACTAAATTATTAACCAATTGACCTCAAAATGACTTTCACCCTTCATGAAAGTTGATCCTCATGATCTCTTACACCAAATTCCATATTTAATTCCACCTCAGCCCAAATTAAGCTGAGAGCTCCTCTGCTTAACACCTAAGCAGTGGGGCTAACCCCTCAATTGGCCAGCCAAGCTTCCCCTTGGCCAATTTTTATAAAATGCCCCCACGCTCATGAATAGTGTGGTAAGAAAAATTTTTCACCAAGGCTTCCCAAACTCCTCAGAGAGCTTCTATAAGAGTCCTTTAGCACATTACAATCCATTTCCCTCTCCCAATTCCACCACACAAATCCAATTTTGAGTTTGAATTCCTGCCCGAAACCATGACAAACTTCATTCCAAACCTACACAACACCAAACTTCAAATAAATTGGCTCTACACCTTCACAATAGTGAAGGAAGCCAAACCCCCATCAATTCCCTCTCTGAAATAACCTCTACCATAGCTCTCAACCAACACCCAAAATTGGTTGTGATCAAAATCATACATAGACCTTACACCAGAGCCAGAGACTCCATCCCTAAGCTCTCTGGAGTATAACAAAGGTGTGAAGAATCTCTGATTGAGGCTACACCTCTCGGAGCAAAGGTATAACCTCACTCCCTCTCACGAGCCTTCGCGAGCTCTCCATTTATAATGACTTAATTTCATACTGTGTTTACCATATGGATATGATCGTCTCTTCAAGACGAGTAATTTAAAAATAAAATCATTAAAATCTATTAAGAAATGAGAGAGATATTAAGGTTTTAAAATGGACGGCTCTCGGTTAAGGCCATCGGGGACGATGAACGGATGCCGTCCATCCGCGCGTGTATTGAATGGACGACGGAGATCAAGCCGGATGGTCATCTGAGGC